>NC_135234.1:774735544-774800544 GCF_051348905.1 Ranitomeya variabilis
TTCCCCTTCCCCATGACAGCACCTATACATGAGAGGAAGAAATAGAAGAAGTCTCCTAGGGTGAGACAATAGCTGATGAGACTTTCCTCCCAAAGGCAAGACTTGAAAGCCCCAGGTTCAATCTATAGTGGCGAAAGAAGGTAGAGGGTGAAGACCATACTGACGCATTACAAATTTGCTCTATCGACGCATTTGCCCTTTCCGCCCAGGTTGTGGCGATTGTTGTGAATTAGACTTTTTTGGCTCCCTCTTGTGGTCACTAGTGATATGACTCTGGGATTGTCTTTCCCTAGTTTGGCACCCACCTGGGTCGTTAGTCCAGGGATGTTGCTATATAAACTTCCTGAATTCTCAGTCTGGTGCCTGGCATCGTTGTAATCAGTTCCTTTCTGTTTGCTCCTGTCTGCTGGTCGTGGTTCTTGCAAAATTAAGCTAAGTCCTGCTTCCTTGTTTTTTGGTTATTTGCATTTCTCTTATTTATTTGTCCAGCTTGTACTAAATGTGATTCCTGATTTTGCTGGAAGCTCTAGGGGGCTGGTATCCTCCCCCCGGGCCGTTAGACGGTTCGGGGGTTCTTGTATATCCATCGTTGAAATTTTGATAGGGTTTTTGCTGACCGTATAAGTCATCTTACTATATTCTGCTATTAGTCTGTGGGCCTCTCCTTGCTAAATATCTAGTTCATTCTTACGTTTGTCTTTTCTTCTTACCTCACCGTTATTATTTGTTGGGGGCTTGTATCCAACTTTTGGGGTCTTTTCTCTGGAGGCAAGAAAGGTCTATCTTTTCCCTTCTAGGGTTAGTTAGTTCTCCGGCTGGCGCGAGACGTCTAGAACCAACGTAGGCACGTTCCCCGGCTGCTGCTATTTGTGGTGCTAGGATTAGTTATACGGTCAGCCCAGTTACCACTGTCCTATGAGCTGGTTTTTTGTGTTTGCAGACTTGGTAATTACTTCTGAGACCCTCTGCCATTGGGGTCATAACAGTATGCCAGGCCAAAGTTGAATGATTAATGCAATGTGGTAGAATTCAGACTAGAAATGAACGGAAAAATCATAGACGTCAGAATGGGTTGTGTTTTTACTGTGGTGATTCTACACATGTTATATCAGCATGCTCTAAACGCCTAACAAGGGTTGTTAGTCCTGTCGCCATTGGTAATTTGCAACCTAAATTTATTTTGTCTGTGACTTTAATTTGCTCATTGTCTTCTTACCCTGTTATGGCGTTTGTGGATTCAGGTGCTGCCCTGAGTCTTATGGATCTGTCATTTGCCAAGCGCTGCGGTTTTGTTCTTGAGCCGTTGGTAAATCCTATTCCTCTTAGAGGTATTGATGCTACGCCATTGGCGGAAAATAAACCGCAGTTTTGGACACAGGTAACCATGTGCATGACTCCTGAACATCGGGAGGTGATTCGTTTTCTTGTGCTGCATAAAATGCATGATTTGGTCGTTTTGGGTCTGCCATGGTTACAGACCCATAATCCAGTCTTGGATTGGAAGGCAATGTCTGTGTCAAGTTGGGGCTGTCAGGGAATTCATGGTGATTCCCCGCCGGTGTCTATTGCTTCCTCTACTCCTTCGGAAGTTCCTGAGTATTTGTCTGATTATCAGGATGTGTTCAGCGAGTCCAGGTCCAGTGTTCTGCCTCCTCATAGGGACTGTGACTGCGCTATAGATTTGATTCCAGGTAGTAAATTTCCTAAGGGAAGATTATTTAATCTGTCTGTACCTGAACATACCGCAATGCGTTCGTATATCAAGGAATCTCTGGAGAAGGGGCATATCCGTCCATCCTCTTCCCCTCTTGGTGCGGGATTCTTTTTTTGTGGCCAAGAAGGACGGATCTTTGAGACCTTGTATTGACTATCGGCTTCTGAATAAAATCACTGTTAAATTTCAGTATCCTTTGCCTCTGTTGTCGGACTTGTCTGCCCGGATTAAAGGTGCCAAGTGGTTCACCAAGATAGATCTTCGTGGTGCGTACAACCTTGTGCGCATTAAGCAAGGAGATGAATGGAAAACTGCATTTAATACGCCCGAAGGTCATTTTGAGTACTTGGTGATGCCTTTTGGGCTCTCTAATGCTCCTTCAGTGTTTCAGTCCTTTATGCATGATATTTTCCGGAAGTATCTGGATAAATTTATGATTGTTTATCTGGATGATATTCTGTTTTTTTCTGATGATTGGGACTCGCATGTAGAGCAGGTCAGGATGGTGTTTCAGATTTTGCGTGATAATGCTTTGTTTGTTGAGGGCTCAAAGTGTCTCTTTGGAGTACAGAAGGTTCCCTTTTTGGGTTTTATTTTCTCCCCTTCTGCGGTGGAGATGGACCCAGTCAAGGTCCGAGCTATTCATGATTGGACTCAACCCACTTCAGTTAAGAGTCTTCAGAAGTTCTTGGGTTTTGCTAACTTCTACCGTCGTTTTATCGCTAATTTTTCTGGCGTTGTTAAACCTTTGACGGATATGACCAAGAAAGGTTCTGATGTGGCTAACTGGGCTCCTGCAGCCGTGGAAGCTTTCCAAGAGTTGAAGCGCCGGTTTACTTCGGCGCCTGTTTTGTGCCAGCCTGATGTCTCACTTCCCTTTCAGGTTGAAGTGGATGCTTCTGAGATTGGGGCAGGGGCCGTTTTGTCGCAGAGAGGCCCTGGTTGCTCTGTAATGAGACCATGTGCTTTTTTCTCTAGGAAGTTTTCGCCTGCTGAGCGGAATTATGATGTTGGCAATCGGGAGTTGCTGGCCATGAAGTGGGCATTTGAGGAGTGGCGTCATTGGCTCGAGGGTGCTAAGCATCGTGTGGTGGTCTTGACTGATCACAAAAATCTGATGTATCTCGAGTCTGCTAAACGCCTGAATCCTAGACAGGCCCGTTGGTCATTGTTTTTCTCCCGTTTTGACTTTGTGGTCTCGTATTTACCAGGTTCAAAGAATGTGAAGGCTGATGCTCTTTCAAGGAGCTTTGTGCCTGACTCTCCTGGAGTCGCTGAACCAGTTGGTATTCTTAAAGAGGGAGTAATCTTGTCAGCCATTTCTCCGGATTTGCGACGTGTGTTGCAGAGATTTCAGGCTGGTAGACCTGACTCTTGTCCACCTGACAGACTGTTTGTTCCTGATAAGTGGACCAGCAGAGTCATTTCCGAGGTTCATTCCTCGGTGTTGGCAGGGCATCCGGGAATTTTTGGCACCAGAGATTTGGTGGCTAGGTCCTTTTGGTGGCCTTCTTTGTCACGGGATGTGCGGTCATTTGTGCAGTCCTGTGGGACTTGTGCTCGAGCTAAGCCTTGCTGTTCTCGTGCCAGCGGGTTGCTCTTGCCCTTGCCTGTCCCAAAGAGGCCTTGGACACACATTTCCATGGATTTCATTTCAGATCTTCCGGTGTCTCAGGGCATGTCTGTCATCTGGGTGGTATGTGATCACTTTTCCAAGATGGTCCATTTGGTATCTTTGCCTAAGCTGCCTTCCTCTTCCGATCTGGTTCCTTTGTTCTTTCAGAATGTGGTTCGTTTACACGGCATTCCTGAGAATATCGTGTCTGACAGAGGATCCCAGTTTGTGTCCAGGTTCTGGCGATCCTTCTGTGCTAAGATGGGCATTGATTTGTCGTTTTCGTCTGCCTTTCATCCTCAGACTAATGGACAAACGGAGCGAACTAATCAGACTCTGGAGGCTTATTTGAGGTGTTTTGTTTCTGCAGATCAGGATGATTGGGTGACCTTCTTGCCGTTGGCTGAGTTTGCCCTTAATAATCGGGCTAGTTCCGCTACTTTGGTTTCGCCATTTTTCTGCAACTCTGGTTTCCATCCTCGTTTTTCCTCGGGACATGTGGAGCTTTCTGACTGTCCTGGGGTAGATTCTGTGGTGGATAGGTTGCAGCAGATTTGGAATCATGTGGTGGACAACTTAAAGTTGTCACAGGAGAAGGCTCAGCGCTTTGCCAACCGCCGCCGCGGTGTGGGTCCCCGACTTCATGTTGGGGATTTGGTATGGCTGTCTTCTCGATTTGTTCCTATGAAGGTCTCCTCTCCTAAATTTAGGCCTCGCTTCATCGGTCCTTACAAGATATTGGAAATCCTTAATCCCGTGTCCTTTCGCTTGGATCTTCCTGTGTCGTTTGCCATTCACAACGTGTTCCATAGGTCTTTGTTGCGGCGGTACGTTGTACCTGTGGTTCCTTCTGTTGAGCCTCCTGCTCCGGTGTTGGTTGAGGGCGAGTTGGAGTACGTGGTGGAGAAGATCTTGGATTCTCGTCTCTCCAGGCGGAGGCTTCAGTATCTGGTCAAGTGGAAGGGCTATGGTCAGGAGGATAATTCCTGGGTGGTTGCCTCTGATGTGCATGCGGCCGATTTAGTTCGTGCCTTTCACGCTGCTCATCCTGATCACCCTGGTGGTCTTGGTGAGGGTTCGGTGACCCCTCCTTAAAGGGGGGGTACTGTTGTGAATTAGACTTTTTTGGCTCCCTCTTGTGGTCACTAGTGATATGACTCTGGGATTGTCTTTCCCTAGTTTGGCACCCACCTGGGTCGTTAGTCCAGGGATGTTGCTATATAAACTTCCTGAATTCTCAGTCTGGTGCCTGGCATCGTTGTAATCAGTTCCTTTCTGTTTGCTCCTGTCTGCTGGTCGTGGTTCTTGCAAAATTAAGCTAAGTCCTGCTTCCTTGTTTTTTGGTTATTTGCATTTCTCTTATTTATTTGTCCAGCTTGTACTAAATGTGATTCCTGATTTTGCTGGAAGCTCTAGGGGGCTGGTATCCTCCCCCCGGGCCGTTAGACGGTTCGGGGGTTCTTGTATATCCATCGTGGAAATTTTGATAGGGTTTTTGCTGACCGTATAAGTCATCTTACTATATTCTGCTATTAGTCTGTGGGCCTCTCCTTGCTAAATATCTAGTTCATTCTTACGTTTGTCTTTTCTTCTTACCTCACCATTATTATTTGTTGGGGGCTTGTATCCAACTTTTGGGGTCTTTTCTCTGGAGGCAAGAAAGGTCTATCTTTTCCTTTCTAGGGTTAGTTAGTTCTCCGGCTGGCGCGAGACGTCTAGAACCAACGTAGGCACGTTCCCCGGCTGCTGCTATTTGTGGTGCTAGGATTAGTTATACGGTCAGCCCAGTTACCACTGTCCTATGAGCTGGTTTTTTGTGTTTGCAGACTTGGTAATTACTTCTGAGACCCTCTGCCATTGGGGTCATAACAGGCGATAGCTCTTGTGGAGTGTGCCGTCACCCCTAGTGGAGGGCATTGACCTGAAGAGGAGTAGGAGAGTGCAATAGCCATGCGGAGCCACCGGGCAATAGTACATTTTGTGGCCTTCTTTTCCCTGTTTACTCCCTGAAATGAGACAAAAAGGGCTGAAGACTGTCGCCATGGTTTTGTCACTTCTAGGTATTGGATTAGGCAACGTCTGACATCAAGGCAATGAAAGGTTTGTTCTCCCTGGGATTTTGGGTTGGCACAAAATGAGGGTAAAACTATCTCCTGGTCCCTATGGAACTTTGAATTGACCTTTGGTAAGAAGGCCGGGTCAGTTTTGATCATTACTCTGTCCTCCCGAATTGTAGTGTATGGAGGATCAATAGAGATCGCCTGGATCTCACTAATGCGTCGGCTGATGTCAGTGCAACCAGGAGAACCGTTTTTAGGGTTAGAGTTTTTTCTGAGATGGAGTTAAGAGGCTGAAAAGGAGGCGAGGTTAAGGCCTGGAGCACTAAATTTAGATCCCAGGGAGCTACCTTTGGCCGAGGTTTAATGGTCTGGCTGTGAAGGAGGCTCGGATGAACCTGTAGACCCAGGGGTGATCAGCCAATTTTTGATCAAATAAGGCGCCAAAGCTTGCACCTTTAGGGTGCTGGTAGATAAACCCCGTTCCAACCCTTTTTGGAGGAACTCCAAGACTTTCCTTATTGGGACTTTCTGAGTGGTACTTGACAGGCATCGTCCTGAAATCTCAAGAAATTTTTCCCAGATTTTCTGATATTTATCGGATGTAATTTCTTTCCTGCTGGATAGAGTAGTAATTAACGGAGCTGAAAATCCCTTTTCTAGCAGAAGCCCCCTCTCCAGTTCCAGGCAGTGAGATGTAGGCTGTGTACTTGAGGATGGGATACTGGACCCTGGTGTAGTAGATTCGGCACATCTGGAAGGATCCATGGGTCCGATATGGACATACGCCTGAGCCAGGCCCTCTTCGGCCAGAAGGATGCGATCAGTATTATTCGTGTCCCGTCCTCTCGGATTTTTTTCAACACTGTTGGTATTAGCGGAATCAGGGACAATGCGTAGGCAAGTTGGAACTTCCATTGGTGCAACAGCACATCCACTCCTTCTGGGTTCTCTCCTGGGTTCAGGGAATAGAACCTTTCTACCTTCCGGTTTTGTTTTGTGGCAAAGAGATCTACCTGTGGAATACCCCAACTGGCGCAGATTTCCCCAAATATTTCTTGATTTAGGGACCATTCGTTCTGGTGTAGCACGTGCCTGCTTAAGAAGTCTGCAACAAGGTTGTCTGTCCCTTTTAGGTGTGTGCTTGTCAAGGATAAAAGGTGAATTTCTGCCCAAGAAACCAGTCCTTTGTCTTCCTCTAACAGAGACCTCGACCTTGTTCCCCCTTGTCGATTTATGTAAGAGACTGCTGTGCTGTTGTCGGATAGGGCCACTAGGTGCTTTCCTTTGATAGTCCCTTCTATTTGTAGAACCGCTTGCCTTACTGCTGTTAGTTCCTTTAGGTTGAAGGATGCCGACTCCATTTGAGGATCCCATCTGCCTTGCAGAATCTGATCTTTCAAGTGGGCCCCCAGCCGAGAGGGCTCGCATCCATGGTTAGCACCACCGGGATTGGGGATCGACCATGGCACCCCCTTTTTTAAATTCTCTAATTTTAGCCACCAATTTAAAGAGTCCTGAACTTGTGGCCATAGGGCGATTTTCCAATTTAAATTGTAGGGGTCCTTTGCCTGTTCGGTCAGGATTTGCCACTGTAACTCTCTTGAATGCAGTTGAGCCCACCGAACCGCCGGAATTGTGGCTGTCAACATCCCTAGAAGGGACATGGCTTCGTTTTATTTTTTGCTTTATGGCTTCGATTTTCCTGTCCGGAAGGACACACACTTGTTTGATTGAGTCCTGCTGAATTCCTGTATCTGGACTGGAATCATTTTTGATTTTTTTAAATTTATTAACCATCCTAGTTTGGACAGAAGGTTCCGTAGTTTTGTGACTGCCTCTATGCAGTCTTCCTGGCTGTCTGCCATAAGGAGAAAATCGTCTGGATAGGGTACTAATAAGATGTTTTCCTTCCTTACCAACGATGCCATCTCTGAGATAATTTTTGTAAAAACTCGGGGGGCTACCGATACCCCGAAAGGGAGACACTGGTACTGTAGAGGAGTGGGAATTTGATTTATTTCTACTACCAACCTTAAAAAATGTTGATGTTCTACACAAATGGGAACATGATAGTATCTGTGAAGTCTATTACCGCCATGTAACAGCCTGGATAGAGCAGTTTTACTGTAGTTTTTAACGTCTCCATTTTGAATTTTTCTACTCGGATATATTGATTTAGGGATTTTAAATTGAAGATCGTTCTTAGTGACCCATCTGGTTTTGGCGTGAGGAATAGGGTACCGTAAAACCCTTTCCCTATCTCTGGTGCAGGTACTTTTAGAAGGACTTGTTTTTCCATGAGGAGATGAACTTCCCTTTCCAATGTTACCTTTTTACTCGATGAGGGAGGTGAAGTTCAGCATTAGGCCTTCGGATAATAGGGTGATTACCCATTGAGAGACTTGGAACTTTTCCCACTGATGGGAACCGAAGCCTTCCCCCCACTCGGATGTCGGCGTCATTGTTGTTTGGGGTCTGGTTTTTGAGGGGGTTTATTAAAGAGATATCCTCTTTCTCTTCTCTCATTCCAGGGCTTCCCTCGTGTGGACTTATCCCCTGGCCGACCCCGGCCTGCTTTTCCAGAACCCTGAAAGGAACGCCGGGTATCATTCCAGCGGCGTCTTGAGAAGGGGGGAGGAGGGAAGTGTTTTTTCTTATCTGCTGCTTTTTCTAGAATTTCATCTAGTGCTTTACCAAATAAATATTCCCCTTCACAAGGGACTGCATGCAGTTTGACTTTTGACTGAAAGTCAGCAGACCAATTATTTAACCACAATGCTCTTCTACCAGAATTGGAGAGGGCACATGCACGGGCGGAAAACCGTACCGAGTCAATGGCGGCATCCGCCAGGAAACCTGCCGCATTTTGTAGTGAGGGTATTACTTCTAAGAGTCTGTCTCTTGGACATGTGTCTCTTATGTGGTCGCTCAGTTCCTCTAACCATTTTATCATGGCCCGAGCCGTACAAGTGGCGGCCACCCCTGGTTTAAATGCCCATGTCGATGCGTCCCATGCTGATTTTAAGAAGGCGTCCGCCTTATTTTAACCCTCCCATGTCCTCGAAGGGAAGTGCTATGCCTTTTGAGGTACTCGGAATTGCGGAGTCAAGTTTAGGCGCTTTTTCCCCATTTGTCACAAATTTCATCATCAAATGGATATTTTCACTTAAGGGCCTGAGGGACTGACATGTTTTTATTTAGGTTTTTTCCACTCTCTTTTAATTAGATTTAATACAGTCTCGTGGAAAGGAAAAACTCTCAGTTTTTTCCCTCTAGATTATGGAACATAGTCTTGGGTTGTTTTATGTTCTTTTGGTGTTTCGACCCCCAAAGTGGATCTAACTAGTTTTAGTAGTTCCCCACGTCATCAGATAACACATACGGCCGACCACACTCTTCGTCTGAAGAGTCCAAATCTGAGTCATCACCGGGTGGTAATTCCCCCGGTTCGCCTTCTGATTCCACGTCAGCGGTTCGGGCAGGTCTAGGGGGTGGATCTTCAGAGCCATGTAACCCATGCTGCTTCATCTGTGATTTTACCTTCATCCCTAACAATCGCTTTTATGTTTTGGAGCAATGATGAGGATTCCTCGGCCACGATTTTATCTATCATAGCCGGTAAATCCGCTTCTCAGGAGTTCTAGGGAGAGCTTTATAACAGAGTGCACACACTTAGGGTATGTGCACACCATGCAGATTTAGTGCAGATTTAGTGCAGAATTGTAGCAGATTTTTCTGCAGCAGAAACGCTGCAGAACTGCACTGTGATTTACAGTGCAATGTGAAAAAAAAAGCTGTGCACATGGTGCAGAAAAATCTGCGCAGAAATGCTGCAGATTTCAAAGAAGTGCATGTCACTTCTTTTGTGCAGTTCTGCAGCGTTTCTGCACCCCTCCATTATAGAAATAAAATCTGCACAAAAAAGGCACCTGCGGATTCTGCCAGGAGATGCAGATTTAGTGCAGAAAATTCTGCACCACATTTCCTACGTGTGCACACAGCCTTACTGACGTGTTTTGCCATACAAAGGCACTCACCCACCAGAACCTCGGTGCCACGGGAATCTGTGGGATGTCCACCAGAACCGGCGATTCCGCAGTTGGGTCCGCCATTGCCAGAGAAGCTAATGCCACCGTTACTTGCGCTGTGCTTCCTTAAACATTATAGGGTAAGAGCGGTGTGAGCGTCCCTGAACATTCTCCCTCTGGGAGTGTCAGCACACCGCTCCCCCCGACGTGCGACGTCACTTCTGGTCTGAACCGGAAGTCGTCCCATTCACCTCGGCGCCAGTTTAGTGATGGGCTCTCCCGCTACCCCGGCCTCCGGCCAGGAGCGGACGCCGGGGAGACCGCAGCGGGACGGACGCCATCCACAGCCATGCGCCCGTGAGTAATGCCGCACATCGCTCCCATCAGCTGTCCCCGCCGCGGACCTCGGTCTGCAGACCGGCACGGCCCGAGAGAGATCCCTCCGGCATCGCAGGCTCCCCGCAGGAACAGGAAACCAAACTGAGGAGAGAGGGGCCGCCCCCATCTGTTATCTCCTCTGCAGGTTTCCTGTTCCTGGGGGCTGGGACCATCTCTCCTGTATAGGTGCTGTCATGGGGAAGGGAAAAACAAAGCCTAAGTACCAAGTAAATAAAATTTACAAAAATCTTTTATTAATCATAATTTTTGACAAAAAACTCAAAAAAACATACAAAATGCCACATTTAGAGGCTGCAAGAAAACCAAAAAACAGTCTAGGGAGCCCTGTAAGATTCATCCTAAACTCAGTACTTAGGCTTCGCTTTCTCATTGATATTATTTACCTTTTTTGGAGTAAAATATAAAATTACTAGCTTTGTCTCTCCTTGCTCTATAACGTACTGTCACGTCCTCTGAAGTTAATTACACTACTAATCTGGGTTGGCTCCGGACCCGTTAATAATTAAGAAATCGGAGCTGGTGGCAGCGGAGTTGTCCTGTGCGTGTGGGAGGCTTTGTAGCGACAGCGGCATTGATATAATTATTGTTTCCGCCTGAGTGGTAGTAGTTATATCGCCCTCGCTGCAGTGTGCCATTAGCCAGTACAAAGTAAGGCAGCCTTACTGGCAACTAATTATCCTAGGTGCAGTACCGAGACTGACCTGAGGGTAAGGGGCGCCAGAGAGCAGCAAGTTCCAAACTGGAACTGGGAAGTGGGATATAGATAAATCCCCTTCAGAAAGAACCAGGGGCAGCCAAACAACCCCGGTTCATGAAAAACTGGTGAGAGCGGCGAGATGATAAAGGTATCCTCCCCGGGAATCGTGACAGAGACCCAGCAGAGGAAGGTACAAATGACTTAAGAAGGAACTTATGGAACACATTGGGGATCCGAAGCGACGGAGGAAGGCGTAAGCGAAAAGCAACTGGATTGACAACCTCAATGATCTCGTAAGGACCAATAAACCTGGGACCTAGCTTAGCAGAAGGAACTTTCAGACGAATGTTCTTGGTACACAACCACACTATCTCTTACCAGGAATATAGGTCCTACTGACCATCGCTTGTCAGCAAAATGTTTATGTTTGCCCTGAGCCTCCCCAATGTTCTTCTGGACCTCCCCCAATCATTGCACTGCCGTATCAGCCCCTGGACATCCTGAACCCAACCTGGAAAATTTGCCAAAATGGGGGTGAAAACCATAGTTACAAAAGAACAGAGAGGTGCCTGTGGACTGGTTAATCCGGTTGTTAAATGCAAACTCAGCCACTGGCAATGAAGAACACCAGTCATCCTGCTGAGACGTAGCAAGACACCGCAAAATCTGTTCAAGTGACTGATTGGTTCTCTCCATCGGACTGTTGGCCTCGGGATGGAAGGCAGAGGAGAAGGTCAAGTAAATACCCAATTTTTTACAAAATGTCCTCCAAAATTTGGACACAAATTGTACCTCTCTATCAGAAACCACACTCAAAGGCACGCCATGCAACCGCACAATGTGCTCAATAAACAACTTAGATAGTGTTATTGCATTAGGCAATCCTGCCAGAGGTACAAAATGCACCTGTTTACTGAATCTGTCAACCACTACCCAGATTACCATATTTCCATTGGAAGGAGGAGATCAGTGATAAAATCCATGAACAAATGAGTCCTAGGTCTATCTGGAATTGGCAATGGCACCAATTCCCCGGCAGGCCGGTTATGGGAGTTCTTAGCACGGGCACAGGTATCACAAGCAGACACAAACACAGTGATATCAGAGGACATGGAGGACCACTAAAACAGCCTAGCAGTGGCTTTCTGGGTGGCTGAGATCCCCGGGTTTCCACTGAGAGCAGAATCGTGGAACTCCCGGAGAACCCTCAACTGGTACTGAATCGGGACAAAGAGCTTGTTATCAGGCAAAGATGGAGGAGCAAGAGGCTGAACGTCCCGAATTTCACGCTCCAATTCAGAGGATACCCCCCGCAACAACCACCCCGTGCTGAAGAATGGACGAAGGAGGTTCAGGGGGGGGTGATATCGGATCAAAACTGCGAGATAAGGCATCAGCCTTGACATTCTTGGAACCAAGCCGAAAGGTGATAGAAAAATGAAAACGAGAAAATAAAAAAACGACCACCTTGCCAGCCTAGGAGTTAACTGCTTAGCAGACTCCATGTAAGACAGGCTCTTGTGGTCCGTAATCACCGTGATCCGATGAACCGCCCCCTCCAAAAAATGCCTCCATTCTTCAAAAGCCAATTTTATGGCCAATAACTCCCGGTTACCAACATCATAATTCCTCTCCGCAGAAGAAAACTTCCTGGAGAAAAAGGCACATGGTCTTAAATTGGTCAAAGTAGCGGGTCCCTGAGACAACACCACCACCACTCCCACCTCCGATGCGCCCACCTCTACAATGAACGGTTCAGATGGATCGGGCTAAACCAATACAGGAGCAGACATAAAACACATCTATAATGTAGTAAATGCTTCAACCGCCAAGGGTGACCAAACTTTGAGATCAGCCCCCTTGCGAGTGAGATCGGTGAGTGGCTTGACCACATGAGAAAACCCCTTAAAGAATTTTCGATAATAATTGGCGAAGCCCAGAAAACGCTGCAGACCCTTGAGGTCTATGGGTTGCACCCAATCAACAATGGCCTATACCTTTCCGGGATCCATCCGAAACCCATTGGCAGAAAGGATGATCGCCAGAAAGGAAAGCTCCTGGACACAAAACAAACATTTCTCGGGTTTAGCGAATAGAGAATTTCCCCATAACCTGTGAAGAACAGAAAGTACCGTATTTTCTGGTGTATAAGACGACTGGGCGTATAAGACGACCCCCAACTTTTCCATATAAAATATGGAATTTGGGATATGCCCGCTGTATAAGACTGGGGTCATCTTATACGCCCAGTCATCTTATACAGCGTGTGGTTCCCAGGGTCTGAAGGAGAGGAGACTCTCCTTCAGGCCCTGGGATCCATATTCATGTTAAAAATAAAGAATAAAAATAAAAAATATGTATATACTCACCCCTCTGAGAAGCCTGGCTCTCACCGGTGTAAGCGTCTGCCTCCGTTCCTAAGAATTGCAGCATGAAGGACCCTCGATGACGTCACGGTCAGGTGACTGGCCTGTGATTGGTCCGTGACCGCTCATGTGACCAGTCACCTGACCGTGACGTCATCAAAGGTCCTTCACGCTCGCAATTCTTAGGAACGGAGGCAGACGCTGACAGCGGTGAGAGCCAGGCTTCTCAGAGGGGTGAGTATATACATATTTTTTATTTTTATTCTTTATTTTTAACATGAATATGGATCCCAGGGCCTGAAGGAGAGTTTCCTCTCCTTCAGACCCTGGGAATCATCCAGGATCGCTCCCTGCACACGCCGTACCCGGCGTATAAGACGACCCCCGACTTTTGGGACAATTTTTAGGGGTTAAAAAGTCGTCTTGTACGCCGGAAAATACGGTACATGACCAATGTGGGATTCCTTGTCAGGAGAGAAAAAAGAATATCGTCCAGGTATACAACAATAAAGTGCCCGATAAAATCAGAAAAAACGAAAGAGAAAAAACATCATTCATGAAGTTCTGAAATACCGCGGGCGTGTTCGTGAGACTCAAGGGCATGACCAAATTTTCAAACAGACCCTCGGAGGTGAGAAATGCCGTTTTCCACTCATCCCCTTCCTGAATGCGGATAAGGTTATATGCTCCCCTGAGATCAAGTTTGGAAAACCACCTAGCCCCAGACAATTGGTTATAAAGATCTGGAATGAGTGGGAGAGGGTAGGTATTTCTCACTGTAATTTTATTTAGTTCTCGGAAATCGAGGCACGGGTGTAAACCACCATCTTTTGTCTTAAAGGGAACCTGTCACCCCGTTTTTTCGGTATGAGATAAAAATACTGTTAAATAGGGCCTGAGCTGTGCATTACAATAGTGTAGTTTGTGGACCCCGATTCCCCACCTATGCTGCCGAAATACGTTACCAAAGTAGTCGTTTTCGCCTGTCAATCAGGCTGGTCTGGTCAAAAGGGCGTGTTGTCTTCCCCCAGATTTTGCGTAGTTTTCCGTTGGTGGCGTAGTGGTGTGCGCATGCCCAAGGTCCCGAATCCTCTGCCAGGGGATTTAAAAGAGCGCGCTGTTCGTTATTTCATTGGTGATCGGTGGGCGCGGCCATCTTCCTTTGGCCGCGCGTGCGCAGAAGCGGCGCTCTGCTAGCCGCGGCGCTCTGCTGGCCGCGGCTTCAGGAAAATGGCTGCGGGATGCCGCGCGTGCGCAGATGGATATCGCGACGGCCATTTTCCTAAAGCCGCGGCCAGCAGAGCGCCGCTTCTGCGCACGTGCGGCCAAAGGAAGATGGCCGCGCCCACCGATCACCAATGAAATAGTGCACATCGCGCTCTTTTAAATCCCCTGGCAGAGGATTCGGGACCTTGGGCATGCGCACACCACTACGCCACCAACGGAAAACTACGCAAAATCTGGGGGAAGACAACACGCCCTTTTGACCAGACCAGCCTGATTGACAGGCGAAAACGACTACTTTGGTAACGTATTTCGGCAGCATAGGTGGGGAATCGGGGTCCACAAACTACACTATTGTAATGCTCAGCTCAGGCCCTATTTAACAGTATTTTTATCTCATACCGAAAAAACAGGGTGACAGGTTCCCTTTAACAAAAAAGAATCACGCGGCCACAGGCGAGACAGAACGACGGATGTGACCTTTGTGTAGACTAGTCTCTAGCCTAACTGTCCCTAACTTTAAACTTGGACACCAGACTAGAGTCAATGAAGTTCATGGAAGATCCACAGTCCACAAAAGCTGGAGTGGATATGTAACCACCTCCAAACACAGTTCCACCTCTAAAAAAACTTTTTGAAATTATGAAAATGGTACCTGAGAGTCTGGGTGACCTCCTCGACAATCACCCAGACTCGGAAGCTTGTTAATCGATGGACAAGAAGGGCAGTCCTTCTTCCAATGTCCCGAATCTCCACAATAAAAACATAATTTCTCTTTGGAGTTGGTGGCACCAACCTCTATGGTCTCTGTGAATGGCATCACCTCAGACTTAGCAGGCAATACAGGAATCTCTCGCTGGATAATTCCTCTTTCCTGTAACCTCCGGTCCATACGAATGGACTGGGTCATGGAATCCTTCAGGGAATTGGGTGGCGGGTGGAGGGCCAGCGCATCTTTGAGATGATCCGAAAGTCCTCTACTGAACTGGCATCTCAAAGCAGAGTCATCCCGAAACACCTCCGTGGACCACCGTCTAAACTCAGAACAATACCGTTCAGCAGTGAGTTTGCTCTGGGAGAGACCTATGATCATGTCCTCTGCCAACCTGACCCGGTCTCGTCCGTCATAAATCAGCCCTAAAGCCTCAAAGAACCTATCCACAGATATACGTTGAGGGGCAGTAGCAAGTAAAGAAAAAGCCCAGGTTAGAGGACCCTCCCGGAGTAAAGAAATAATTATCCCCACCATTTGACTCATCTCCTCTCCTGAGGATTTGGGTCTGAGGGAAAAATGTAGCTTACAACCCTCTCTGAATTTAACAAACTTCTTCTCTCCACAGAAAGTATCAGCGAGGCGGACTGTAGGTTCAGGAGAGTGTAAGGAAATATCAGTGGTATTATATTGCCCATCAGCTGATTTAGTCATGGAACCCTGAAAAGATTCAATAGTTTCCATAAGCTCCCGCTGGAGTTGATTGTGAGAGGAAACAAGAGCCCCATGTTCCACTGACAAATCCTGCATCACTGGGTCAGATTTGTCATATGACCCTCAAAAGTGTGCAGGGGATCCATAAGGAGCGAAGCAAAGAAAAAAATCTGTCAGTGGTCAGTTATAATGTCACGCTGCTGCAATGCAGATAGGTGCAAGCTCCACTAGATCGCTATAGAGAGGAAGGAGGGCTGCAGGCCTGTCATGCAGCAGCAAGGCTACGTCTAAGTGGCAGCAGGAAAGTAAAACAAGCTGGATAGATATAGTCAGTAGCGCAGTACCAAAGGAATAAACTAAACACACAGTCAGAGACAAGCCAAGAGGTCAGTAACAGTCAGGAGCGGATAAGTCAAAGACAGAACCAGGTCAGGATACAAGCCAAGTCAAAACCAGGCAGTCAACACGTAAAAGGGAAACAATGAGTCAAGACGGAGATAGGGGAAAACAGAGACACAAGTTCAGGCAGCTAACACAGCAGGACAAGTCAGGGTATGCCAGAGTCAGCTACACACGCCATAGGCAGAACTATAACTGACACAGCCTGCAGGATGCAACAGAGATAAATAGCAAAACCTGAAACCAGACTGAGGCGAAGAAAAGTTAACCCCTGACATGATCAGACCGGGAAAAGGGATAGACAGGACTCAAAACCTGGTCTGGATCATAACGATCTTCATCTCTTTGAAGAAGCTTACATATAGCGCTGTCTGTACCTATCTGTTGTCCAATAGACTATAGCCTACAAAATTGGACTTTTGGTATGTGGGAGTCTTTCTTGGACCTCTGTCATTTTCTCTCCTTATACGCTTATGTCTGTTTTTCTTGATTTTTTTTGGGAAATAATGGATTATTGATTTATCCAGTCTTTGTCATTACAGATTTGGATTTTCTATACACTGTGCGTATTGTTGACGCTGTGATAATAAGGATTACATTTCACTATAGTGTCCGGTATACAGTGGGGAAAAAAGTATTTAGTCAGTGACCAGTTGTGCAAGTTCTCCCACTTATAAAGATGAGAGAGGCCTGTAATTGACATCATAGGTCGACCACAACTATGAGAGTCACAATGAGAAAACAAATCCAGAAAATCACCTTGTCTGATTTGGAAGATTTATTTTGCAAATTATGGTGGAAAATAAGTATTTGGTCACCTAAAACCATGCAGGATTTCTGGCTCTCACAGACCTGTAACTTCTTCTTTAAGAGGCTCCTCTGTCCTCCACTCATTACCTGTAGTAATGGCTCCTGTGTGAACTTGTTATCAGTATAAAAGACACCTGTGCACAACCCATCACGGGACAAATGGATTATTATCTTCTCAGCAGACCGGTAAGGAATATTGTTGCTGTTGCTTATTATTTTAATTCTGTTACAGGAGACCATGGCTTTTGTGGACTGTGCGTTGACACGAGTATGGTTTACTTTAGCTTCATTAAAGGAGTCAGTCATTATTTCAATTAAAAGGACTTTATTCTGGGTGTGTGTTCATTTACAATATAACTATAGGATTAGTAATGGCTAGGTGACTTATAGATGCCTCTTCATTACTAATCCGTGGGCTTGATGTCACCAGACAATACAAAGGTGACATCAACCCCACAAATATGAACCCCACTGCCACCGCCGCAGGGCAGGTGAGAGGAGCCAGGCACAGCACCAGAATTTGGGCATCTAAAAGATGTACCATTTTTGTTGACTGCGGGCTGCTATTTTTAGACTGGGGGGGCAATATATGTGGCCCCTTACCAGCTTGAGAATACCAGTCCCCAGCTGTCAGCTTTAGCTTGGCTGGTTGTCAAAAACGGGGGGAGAGACACCACACAGTTTTTTTAATTATTTATTTCAATAATTAAAAAAATAGAGTGGGGACCCCTTTATTCTTAATAACAGCCTTGCTAACCTGACGACTGAGGGTTGAAGTCCGCAGCTGTCAGCTTTGCCTGGCTTGTTATCAAAAATACAGGGAAACACCACAATTGTTTTTTCAAATGATTTATTTATAGCGCAATTGATGGGTCAACTGATGCCACTTTTCCTGGTGTCTGCCTTAATTTGAGCTGTTTTGGCAACTTTTTGGCCCCCCAGAAGGTGTGGTCTTGCATCCCATTGAATTCAATATTATATAGACACCACTAGTGGGAGCTCAATACATACAGATTTATACAGCCATTACTAGGGGGAGCTCACTATATACAGATTTATACAGCCATTACTAGAGGGAACTCACTACATATAGATTTATACAGCCACCACTAGGCAAAGCTCACTACATACACATTTATACAGCTGCCACTAGGGGGAACACACTACATACAGATTCATACACCCACCACTAGGGGGAGCTCAATACATAGATTTATACAGTCACCACTAGTGAGATCTCACTACATACAGATCCATACAGCTGCCACTAGGGGGAGCTCAAGACATTCAGATTATTACAGCCTCCACTAGAGGATGCTCACTGCATACAGATTTATACAGTCACCACTAGGGAGATCAATACATACAGATTTATACAGCCACCACTAGGGGGAACACACTACATACAGATTTATACAGCCATTTCTAGGGGGAGCTCATTATATGCAGATTTATACAGTCTTTTCTAGAGGGAACTCACTACATACAGATTTATATAACCACCACTAGGCAAAGCTCTCTACATAAAGATTTATACAGTCACCACTAGGGGGAGCTCACTACATACAGATTCATACAGCTGCCACTAGGGGGAGCTCAAAACATTCAGATTTTTACAGCCTCTATCAGAGGATGCTCACTGCATACAGATTTATACAGTCGCCATTAGGGGGAGCTCACTACATACAGATTTATACAGTCACCACTAGGGAGAGATCACTATATACAGATTTATACAGTCACCACTAGGGGGAGCTCACTACATACAGATTTATACAGTCACCACTAGGGGGAGCTCACTACATACAGATTTATACAGTCACCACTAGGGGGAGCTCACTATATACAGATTTATACAGTCACCACTAGGGGGAGCTCACCGCATACAGATTTATACAGCTGCCACTAGGGGGAGCACACTACATACAGATTTATACAGTCACCACTAGGGGGAGCTCACCGCATACAGATTTATACAGCTGCCACTAGGGGGAGCACACTACATACAGATTCATACAGCTGCCACTAGGGGGAGCTCACTACATACAGATTCATACAGCTGCCACTAGGGGGAGCACACTACATACAGATTCATACAGCCATCACTAGGGGGAGCTCAAGACATTCAGATTTTTACAGCCTCTACTAGAGGATGCTCACTGCATACAGATTTATACAGTCATCATTAGGGGGAGCTCACTACATACAGATTTATACAGTCACCACTAGGAAGAGATCACTATATACAGATTTATACAGTCACCACTAGGGGGAGCTCACTGCATACAGAGTATTACAGTTTGCGTTGTGTACAGTGTGCATTCCTTAGGCTTCTTTCACACTTCAGTTGTTTGGCGTCAGTCTGCTCCGACATAGTGACGGATCCGTCACAATTATTGAGAAAACGGAAAACGGTTCTAATGGATCCGTTTTTTTGACGGATCCGTTACTTGGGGGTTGTCTGGGAAAAGTATGTACTTTTTGGAGCATGCGCAATTGAAAAAGCAGATTGGGGCGACGGATCCGCCAAATGACGGTCGCGACGGATCCGTTGCCCATAGGCGCCCATTCTATGGAATGGCAGACGCGACAGATCCGTTGCGAACCGCCATCTCGGCGCAGACAAAAAACTTTATAATGTCCGTCTATGTCTAGATGACGTCCGCCAAATTTCGACGGATCCGTCACATGGCGGATCGAACGGACGACCATCCGCCACCGTCGCTAATGCAAGTCTATGGGAAAATAGCGGATCCGCCAAAAAAAAAAAGGCGGATCCGCTATTTGATGAAAGCGGCGGATTCAAACTAACGCCAAACAACTGAAGTGTGAAAGAAGCCTTTAGTGGTGAATAAGTGCTAGAACAAAAGATATTATGTGTGAGGTTTCTGACACTGAACTCTGCGGTTTCCTAGAAAAAAGCCGCGATTATCTCATCACTGGCGATCATCTGCATTATCTGACCTCCTCGATGTGCAGGTGGAGGACACACTTACATGCTCTGAACATCGTCATATTCGGCTGAGCCGCTCTCCTTTTCGTCGTCTTCATCAGTCTCTGGACTTTTAACATTCAGGTGTCGGAAGCCGGTGAGAACAATCCCATCAATCTGTAAGAAGAAGATTCGGAGCGTGGTCACATCGCGTATAAGTCACAAAAACGAGAGAGCGCTTCATATTAAAGGGAGTGACTTCACGTATATTAGAACCCTACAGTAATATCATCCTTGAAAACTCTAAATGCCCCAAAATATATTTACACCCCAGGAACCCTAAATATAAATCAGACCCAATATTAACATCAGACACCCTAAATGTATACAGACCCCAGAACAGACCAATATAACACCATACCCCAATATTATCATCAGACTTCGAGTAGACACATATACATGGTCATGGACGAACGTGTTGGCACCCTTGAAATTGTTTCAGAAAATGAAGCATCTCTCCCCCAAAAAAATATTACACTTCCCCACGTTTTGTTATACTCCTGTTTGTTTCAATTGTGTCTATTGGAACAACACAAAAAAACCCAAAAACTGAAAAAAAGGCAAATTGGACAGAATTTCACAAAAACCCACAAATTGTCGGCACCTTCAGCTTAATATTTGGTTGCCCCTTTGGAATCAATAACTGAGATCAATCACTTCCTATTACTATCCACGAGCTTCTTCCTCCTCTCAGCCGGAATCTTGGACTCTTCTCACAATCTGCTCCCGATCTCATATTTCGCCGTCCCCCAACATCGATTGTGAGATCTCTCCACAGGTGATCAGTGGGGTTTACACCCGGACTTGTTGCTGACACTTCTGAACTCTCCAGAGCTTTGCTTCCATCGGTTTCTGGGGGCTTCTTGGTATGTTTAGGGTCATTGTCCTCCTGGAAGCCCCTGACTTAGGATACAAGCCCAGCTTTCCGACACTGGACACTACATTGTGACCCATTATATCCTCTGGTAATCTTCAGATTTCATGATGTCTTGTACACAATCAGGGCCTCTTTAGTGCCACAGGCAGCAAAACAGCCCCAAACAAAATGTGACCCTCCACCATATGTGACTGTAGGTATGGAGTTCTTTTCTTTGTAGGCCTCATTGCATCTTTGGTAAACAGTAGAATGATGTGTGTTACCAAAAAGCTTTACCTTGGTCTCATCTGTCCACAAGACTCTTTCCCAGAAGAATTTTGGCTTACTGGGCTAGCTTTTTTAATGTCTCTGTGTCAGCAGTGGAATCCTCCTGGGTCTCCTACCATAGTGTTTCATTTCACTCACATGTGAATGGATAGTCCACACTGACACTGATGAGCCTGCAGAACAGCTTGAATTTCTTTGGACCTTGATTGGGGGGTACCCACCATCCGGACTATACTGCGGTACAACGTTTTATGAATTTTTCTCTGCCGTCCAGGGAGATTAGCTACAGTGCCATGGGTTGTAAACCTTTTTGTTTATGTTACACATCATGGCTAAAGGGAACATCAAGATCCCTGGAGATGGACTTGTAACCTTGAGATTGTTCATATTGTTCAACAATTTTGGTTCTCAAGACCACAGACAGTTGTCTTCTCTTTTTGTTCTCCATGCCTTAGTGTGGCACAGACAGACACACAATGCAAAGACTGAAACAACGTCTCCCCTTTTTATCTGGTTTAAGGTGATTTTCCTATTGCCCACATCTGTTACTTGCCTCAGGTGAGTCCGAACGAGCATCACATGTTTGAAACAAAGACGTTTACCTACAATTTTGTCAGGCCAATTTTGGGGGTTTTGAATGAAATTCTGTCCAATTTGCCTTTTTTTTCTCAGAATATTTTTTTGTGCTGTTCCAATACACACAAAGGAAATAAACCTGTGTGTAACAAAACATGAAACATTGCAATAATTTGTAGGGGAAATATGGAACAATTTCAAAAGAGCCAACACTTTCGGCCATGACTGTATCAACGTCAGACCCTTATATAAAGAAATCAGACCAGACCCCCTAAATACAGTGAAACCCCAGGCCAGACCCCTATATTACCATCAGACCCAGACAAGACCCCTATATTACAAATCGGAGCCCAGACCAAACCCCTAATTAACACCAGACCCAGGATTAAACTGCAATATTAACGCCAGTCTGTATATAACCCCCAAGCCAGCCCCTTCTGGTAGCTCCAGGCCCCCGTATTAATGTCAGGCTTTGTACCGGACCGTAGACCGCCCCTCCCGGCTCACAGCCTCGCTGTGTGAACTCTACATCAATCCCGGACGGCTCTTACATCTTGGCTCAGCTCATAGATGCATCCGGAGCTGCGATCTCGGATCTCCGACTTCTGAGGACCTGAAACAGAAGGAAAGACACAAGGAAAGTGAGAGCGAGATCCAGGAGCGAGCGGAGAATCATCCCAAGGGGGACTGCGACCGACACACGGGGGGCTTCAGACCCTCACCACTTCTAACACCTCTGCATCCTGCCACTGAACGGTTTACATCCCAAACCCCCACAGAGAACGGATACTGCTCACAGCTGAGCTTCTGTTACATTTGTATCTTCCTCCCTCACACAACCACTGCAGCTGCACAAGTGTTTCTCCTACATTATCTGATACATTGTATTAACACAGGAAAAATGTATCAGAGAAGCCTGGACACAACTGTAACAAAGCCACAGCTGTGAATTAGGCCCAGGATGGGAACAAGAGAGAAGCCAGTCCCTGACAGCAAGCAGAGAGGGGTCTGATGATCTGCCGGCCGGGCTCAACCTCCACTAAAACCCACAAACAACTGAAAAGGTAAAAAAAAAGCCCTAAAAAAAGTCCTAAAAGTTTTAGGCAACTACGAGTAGTGAAAAAATTTCACAAACTTTGACCCTACACCCCACGTTACTGAGCAGCGGCCCCCCGGGGTCAAAGGGTTAATTAATGTACAAAAGCCAAAAATCTACCCAGACAAGAGGCGCCGACACCGGCAGAACGTGACGGTATCCTGAGCTCGGATTGGTGAACACCCCGATGACATCACTGGTCCCCGAGCAGACCACCGGCGTGAGGAACAACTTACTGTCACGAGGAGGCGGGGCCGGCATAAGGGGCGGATCTCTAGGAAACACACGGGGGAGGGGCTTAGGGACCGAAAGGAACTGAACCACACGATCATCATCATCATCATCGAATCTGACATCATCCCACGCAGGAGACGAGCTGCAAAACAACAGGACAGAAGATCAGTGACATCACCAAGGCCTGCGACACGCATATGTAAGCTTACATGGGACTGCAAGTGACATCTACTGCATTATCTGTACTCAGAGTTATCACTGTGTTACCTGTGGTGTTACATAGGACTGCAGGTGACATCTACTACATTATCTGCACTCAGGGAGTTATCACTGTGTTATCTGTGCTGTTACATAGGACTGCAGGTGACATCTACTACATTATCTGTACTCAGAGTTATCACTGTGTTATCTGTGGTGTTACATAGGACTGCAGGTGACATCTACTACATTATCTGTACTCAGAGAGTTATCACTGTGTTATCTGTGGTGTTACATAGGACTGCAGGATGGATGATATGTTATTATTATTTATGTATATAGCACCACTGATTCCATGGTGCTGTACATGAGAAGGGGTTACATACAAGTTACAGATATCACTTACAGTAAACAAACTAACAATGACTGACTGATACAGAGGGGCGAGGATCCTGCCCTTGCGGGCTTACATTCTGCAGGATTATGGGGAAGGAGACAGTAGGTTGGGGGTTGCAGGAGCTCCGGTGTTGGTGAGGCGGTGGCTCCGGTGTTGGTGAGGCGGTAGCTCCGGTGTTGGTGAGGCGGTAGCTCCGGTGTTGGTGAGGCGGTAGCTCCGGTGTTGGTGAGGCGGTAGCTCCGGTGTTGGTGAGGCGGTAGCTCCGGTGTTGGTGAGGCGGTAGCTCCGGTGTTGGTGAGGCGGTAGCTCCGGTGTTGGTGAGGCGGTAGCTCCGGTGTTGGTGAGGCGGTGGCTTCGGTAGTGGTGAGGAGGCAGCAGGGTCAGTGCAGGCTGTAGGCTTTCCTGAAGAGATGGGTTTTCAGGTTCCGTCTGAAGGATCTGAATGTGGTTGATAGTCGGACGTGTTGGGGCAAAGAATTCCAGAGGATGGGGGATATTCGGGAGAAGTCTTGGAGGAGGTTGGGTGAGGAGCGAATAAGTGTGGAGGAGAGAAGGAGGTCTTGGGAGGACCGGAGATTACGTGAGGGAAGATATATGGAGATTAGTTCAGAGATATATGGAGGAGACAGGTTGTGGATGGCTTTGTAGGTCAGTATTAGTAATTTGAACTGGATACGCTGAGGGAATGGGAGCCAGTGAAGAGATTTGCAGAGGGGGGAAGCGGAGGAGTAGCGAGGAGAGAGATGAATTAGTCGGGCAGCAGAGTTAAGGATGGACTGGAGAGGTGCAAGGGTGTTAGCAGGGAGGCCACAGAAAAGGATGTTGCAGTAGTCAAGGCGGGAGATGATGAGGGCATGCACAAGCATTTTAGTAGATTGAAGGTTGAGGAAAGGACGGATTCTGGAGATATTTTTGAGCTGGAGGCGACAGGAGGTGGAAAGAGCTTGGATGTGCGGTTTGAAGGACAGGGCAGAGTCGAAGGTTACTCCGAGGTACCAGACTTCCAGTACGGGGGAAAGTGTGATGTCATTAATTAAGATAGATCTTCCTTACCTGATCTATCTTATGTGATGGAGGAAAGATGAGGAGTTCAGATTTGTCCACAATGAGTTTGAGGAAGCGAGAGGAGAAGAAGGAGGATATGGCTGATAGACTCTCCGGGATTCTGGACAGCAGAGAGGTGACGTCTGGGCCAGAGAGGTAGATCTGAGTGTCATCAGCATAGAGGTGGTACTGGAATCCATGGGACTTTGAGTTATCCCAGGCCAAGTGTGTAGATTGAGAAGAGTATGGGTCCTAGAACAGAGCCTTGGGGGACTCCAACAGAGAGAGGGCAGGATGAGGAGGTAGTGTGGGAGTGGGAGACGCTGAATGTGCGGTTGGAAAGGTAAGAGGAGATCCAGGATAGGGCGAGGTCTCTGATGACAAAGGAGGAGAGGATCTGTAGTAGGAGGCAGAGGACAGGTCTAGGAGGAGGACTACAGAGTATTGTCCGTTAGCTGTGGCGGTAAGTAGGTCGTTATATATACTGTATAAAATATAATAACTGAACCGGCTGGAGTATCGAGCACAACAGAGAAAAGTAGCGATAATTTTCTTTTTCTGAGGTGACGCCGCTCCTCCCTCTGTGTATGAATTAGGCCTCTGGCAGCACAAGAACCAGCATGACTGAGAAAAGGCGGCCTCGCTGCCATAGCAACCAGAGTTCAGAGTTTATTTTACAACCATGTAATTGAAATCAACCAATCACGGTACAGCATTCTAACCTACTGAAACCTAATTGGTTGTTGAGAGTCACGTGGAGGAACCTGAACGAGGGGAGAAAATGGAGGCCGGACCCAGAATCAGCACAGGGGGATATAAGAGGAGCGGTGATATCACATCTTATTACAGTACAGGGAGATATAAGAGGAGCGGTGATATCACATCTTATTACAGTACAGGGGGATATAAGAGGAGCGGTGATATCACATCTTATTACAGTACAGGGGGATATAAGAGGAGCGGTGATATCACATCTTATTACAGTACAGGGGGATATAAGAGGAGCGGTGATATCACATCTTATTACAGTATAGGGGGATATAAGAGGAGCGGTGGTATCACATCTTATTACAGTACAGGGGGATATAAGAGGAGCGGTGATATCACATCTTATTACAGTACAGGGGGATATAAGAGGAGCGGTGATATCACATCTTATTACAGTACAGGGGATATAAGAGGAGCGGTGATATCACATCTTATTACAGTACAGGGGGATATAAGAGGAGCGGTGATATCACATCTTATTACAGTACAGGGGGATATAAGAGGAGCGGTGATATCACATCTTATTACAGTACAGGGGGATATAAGAGGAGCGGTGATATCACATCTTATTACAGTACAGGGGGATATAAGAGGAGCGGTGATATCACATCTTATTACAGTACAGGGGGATATAAGAGGAGCGGTGATATCACATCTTATTACAGTACAGGGGGATATAAGAGGAGCGGTGATATCACATCTTATTACACTACAGGGGGATATAAGAGGAGCGATGGTATCACATCTTATTACAGTACAGGGGATATAAGGAGCGGTGACATCACATCTTATTACAGTACAGGGTGATATAAGAGGAGCGGTGATATCACATCTTATTACAGAACAGGGGGATATAAGAGGAGCGGTGATATCACATCTTATTACAGTACAGGGGGATATAAGAGGAGCGGAGATATCACATCTTATTACAGTATAGGGGGATATAAGAGGAGCGGTGGTATCACATCTTATTACAGTACAGGGGGATATAAGAGGAGCGGTGATATCACATCTTATTACAGTACAGGGGGATATAAGAGGAGCGGTGATATCACATCTTATTACAGTACAGGGGGATATAAGAGGAGCGGTGATATCACATCTTATTACAGTACAGGGGGATATAAGGAGCGGTGACATCACATCTTATTACAGTACAGGGTGATATAAGAGGAGCGGTGATATCACATCTTATTACAGTACAGGGTGATATAAGAGGAGCGGTGATATCACATCTTATTACAGTACAGGGGATATAAGAGGAGCGGTGATATCACATCTTATTACAGTACAGGGGATATAAGAGGAGCGGTGATATCACATCTTATTACAGTACAGGATGATATAAGAGGAGCGGTGATATCACATCTTATTACAGTACAGGGGGATATAAGAGGAGCCGTGATATCACATCTTATTACAGTACAGGGGGATATAAGAGGAGCGGTGATATCACATCTTATTACAGTACAGGGGGATATAAGACGAGCGGTGATATCACATCTTATTACAGTACAGGGGGATATAAGAGGAGCGGTGATATCACATCTTATTACAGTACAGGTGATATAAGAGGAGCGGTGATATCACATCTTATTACAGTACAGGATGATATAAGAGGAGCGGTGATATCACATCTTATTACAGTACAGGGGGATATAAGAGGAGCGGTGATATCACATCTTATTACAGTACAGGTGATATAAGAGGAGCGGTGATATCACATCTTATTACAGTACAGGGGGATATAAGAGGAGCGGTGATATCACATCTTATTACAGTACAGGGGGATATAAGAGGAGCGGTGGTATCACATCTTATTACAGTACAGGGGGATATAAGAGGAGCGGTGATATCACATCTTATTACAGTACAGGGGGATATAAGAGGAGCGGTGATATCAGTGGAGAATTGCACAGTCACCACTAGGGGGAGCACAGGGATAATGCTGTAGCTGACAGTGGGTGCTGATCTCTTTACTCCCCCTAGTGGTGGCCACATTTAGTGGCTCTGACTCGACGCTCGGTGGCGCCGCCCTCTGGCAGGTTTGTGCTTTGCTTCTACATATTCTGTGGACAGAAGCAGGTTGTGACATTTGAGGTCAATGACTGCTGAGGACAGCGACACGGTTACATCATAGGCAGAATTTAGAGGCACAGTGCTGGGGGCTGCCCGATTGAGCTGTGCTGTGTCTATGAAAAGTACGCAACTGTAACAAAGTCCCAACTGTGGAAAGTCTATGGCCTGTGTGTATTCAGCGAGCAACGAACTTAATACACAGAAAAACCATTGACAAAACAATGTGAGCAGCTGTGAGAGCAGGGATTGTGCAATGTGCGGAAATGACAGCAAAGCAATAATGACACCGACAACGCTGCACACAGGAGCACAGAATGGCCCCCACCCCCGAACACAGCCTACTGCTCCCTGTTATCAGCCAGTACTGGGGGAGGAGACTACAAGCTATTACTCCCTGGTATCAGCCATTACTGGGGAGGAGACTGTAGGACAGGAGACTATAATCTATTACTCCCTGTTATCAGCCATTACTGGGGAGGAGACTACAGGCTATTACTCCCTGTTGTCAGCCATTACTGGGGAGGAGACTACAAGCTATTACTCCCTGTTGTCAGCCATTACTGGGGAGGAGACTGTAGGACAGGAGACTACAAGCTATTACTCCCTGGTATCAGCCATTACAGGGGGAGGAGACTGTAGGACAGGAGACTACAAGCTATTACTCCCTGGTATCAGCCATTACTGGGGGAGGTGACTGTAGGACAGGAGACTATAATCTATTACTCCCTGTTATCAGCCATTACTGGGGAGGTGACTGGAGGACAGGTGCCCACAATCAGTCACACCCTGCTAGGAGCGGCACCTGTCTCGTGAGCTCCAGCACTTCCAGCAGGAGGCCCAGAGTCGGCCTCTCTTCTCCCCAGGGAGAGGCAGGCTTCCTGGGAGGCCGGCATGGCTTCCCAAGCTTCTGTTCCCCGGTCTGTGCCGGCGAGTGTCACGATAATATAAATATGCCATATTTTGAGTATACACCTAGAAGGTTCCATGACTTCTCAGACACACGCTGTGAGCTTTTGGATCCCCCTCTTCGCACTGCCTAGAAAGCTCTTCTTTTCACTGCTCCCTCCTCCCTGCATGCAGCTGTTATGTGAGACCAGTGTGCTGTGAGCAGGCCTACTCCGCTTTGTGCAATTAGCATGGTGGGGGGGGGGGGGGCATTCCCTTTGTTCTCTTAAACTGGTATATAATCGTGCAGCTTAGGTCCTGAAGCAGGACAAATACATTTTTGGCCTCTGCATCGGCCGGGCCATCACCCAGTGCGTTGTCTAATTTCCCGTACCATTGGTATCCGAGAAACGAATTATAGCTTATCCGCGTTGCATAGCCAGGTGATGTTTGGTCTTAATAGAATGCTAATCTCAAAACATAATCAATGGTAATTCCGTCGTCGCTATACGAGGTTGCATCCTGGAGCTACGGCGGATATGAATGTTCCGTAACTCTGAGTCTCTCTGAGAAAGTAGGAGTGGAGTCCATAGCTCTGCCCACTTAGTGATGTCACGACCAGGGGGTATAAGTGAGTGGGAACTCCTTTTGCACTAGCCTTTGTCCAGGGAACTAGCTGAGAGACACATCTGTGATGCATTGGGACATATGCTCCCCTCACTCCAGCCACATGGTCATCCATGATATCAGAGAACTGTAAGTTAATTTTCTTCCTTTAATCCCTGTTTATTTTGTAATCATCTGTATATACATAATGGTTTCATTTTATATCTTTTTACACTTTTGTAAACACTGCCTACCTTTTGGAGTAAAATATACACTGCTCAAAAAAATAAAGGGAACACTTAAACAACAGAATATAACTCCGAGTAAATCAAACGTCTGTGAAATCAAACTGTCCACTTAGGAAGCAACACTGATTGACAATATATTTCACCTGCTGTTGTGCAAATGGAATTGACAACAGATGGAAATTATTGGCAATTATCAAGACCCCCTCAATAAAAGAGTGGTTCTGGAGGTGGGGACCACAGACCACATCTCAGTACCAATGCTTTCTGGCTGATGTTTTGGTCCCTTTTGAATGTTGGTTGTGCTTTCACACTCGTGGTAGCATGAGACGGACTCTACAACCCACACAACTGGCTCAGGTAGTACAGCTCATCCAGGATGGCACATCAATGCGAGCTGTGGCAAGAAGGTTTGCTGTGTGTCAGTGTCCAGAGGCTGGAGGCGCTACCAGGAGACAGGCCAGTACACCAGGAGACGTGAAGAGGGCCATAGGAGGGCAACAACCCAGCAGCAGGACTACCTCAGCCTCTGTGCAAGCAGGAACAGGAGGAGCATTGGCAGAGCCCTGCAAAATGACCTCCAGCAGACCACAAATGTTATGATCTGGTGGCCTAAGAGCAGCATGGTACGTACTCTGGAGAAGGTGGTACCTGTACTGACCGCAGACCCTGAACCTAACACCACAACTAGAAGTAGCCGTGGAATGTACCTAGCGCTCCCTAGACATCTCGACACAGCCGGAGGACTAATTACCCCTAGAGATAGAAAAGGGAAAACTATCTTGCCTCAGAGAAAATCCCCAAAGAACAGGCAGACCCCCACAAATATTGACTGAGAGGAGAGGGAAAAAAAACATACACAGACTGAAATGAGAATTTAGCAAAGGAGGCCACTTCTAGTTAAATAGAAAGGACAGGACAGAGTACTATGCGGTCAGTATTAAAATACTAGAAAATATCCACCACAGAAAATACAAAAACTCCACAGCTAACTAAAGACATGGAGGGTATATCTGCATCTCCAGAGATACCAGCTTGGCTAAACAAATCCTTATACAGACCAAGCTGGACAAGACCAAACATGGAAAATAACTGAACAATAAGACCACAGCATGTGGACAGCAAAATCAAGGCCAGAACTTATCTTTGTTGAAAAGAACTGCAAAGCAGAAGAGACCAGGCAGGGATGTGAATCCTCCAGGAACAATGGACAACTGGCACTGACTAAAGGGTGAAGCAAGACTAAATAGCCCAGTCAAAATTGCAAAAAGTGAACACACCTGACAAATGCTGCGACTCAGAGACAGCAGCACTACCACTTACAACCACCGGAGGGAGCCCAAGAGCAGAATTCACAACACAAATGTGCATGCGTCTGCACAAACGGTTAGAAACCGACTCCATGAGGATGGTCTGCGTCCCCCACGTCCACAGATGAGGGTTGTGCTTACAGTCCAATACCGTGCAGGATGCTTGGCATTTGCCACAGAACACCCGGGATTGGCAAATTCGCCACTGGCGCCCTGTGCTCTTCACAGATGAAAGCAGGTTCACACTGAGCACATGTGTTATGATCCGGTGGTAGGATCACCAAACTGACCTGATAGGTAAACCTGAATAGTAGGTGTGAAGGAAGCCCCTGTTCCTCCCACGTCACCAATCCGTGACGTCACTACACAGGCACAGCTCTCCGGCGCCCCCTTTGTCTCTCAGGTCAGTAAGGGAACTGCACCTAGAGCAAATGGCCGCCGGGGAGACTGCCCTGTTACCCACACTGGGTATTCTAGGATTCGCAATCAGAGTAAAAGGATCAGCCCAAAATTAATTTATTATTTAATTGCCTTAAGGGCGCACTAGGTAATTACAAGAAATATACAATCACAATATATCAAGAGTTACAGTCAGAGTACAATATAACAACAATGATACAAGGCTTAAGGTATAAAGCTGGAGGTCACTTTACCAGGTTAGAGGTCGCTTGTGGAAGCCGGGGGGCGCAGCGCTCCGCAGGTCCAAAACTTTAGTTGCCGGGCAGCCCCCAGAAAGCGTGTGCTTGCCCCCCTCTGGCTGGCATGCCCTGTTTCTTAGCTGGTCATCTTCTGTGTGTCCCACTCTCCACATGTTCCAGCTCTTAACCCTGCCGTGTCCCTCCCCCTGTAGCTGGGTGGGCTTAGCAATCTCCACCACTCTGCCTCCCTGCAAGATTTATTCCAATATCTAATAAATGGGATAACTTCTCTCAGGATGATCGGATCAGTACCCGGGCAGTACCAGCGCCTGTGGTTTGTTCTGCCGGTCGTACAGGGATCAAACCTGGACCCATTCGGTCCCTGTGGGAGGCTGATCTCTATATCTCGGGTTTCAGACCCCCCACGGACACAGGAGTCGCACTATTAGATGCACAATTTCTTTAGGACGAGGGGAATATTTTTATGAGCCGGTACCTCGGATTATGCGTCCATAATTCATGATTCCCTGTTGTAGACAGTTTGACTGGACAGCCATAAGAGATGTGTATCCAGTGGCCACTTGACATGCGTGGTTTAATTAAGCCCCCAGGCATTTCCAAGCCCCCTGCTGGTGTGGCTTCCTCCCTGAGCTTTGAAGTACCTTCTGCAATCTACACTGAGCTCAGCCGATTACCATACTAATAGGCACTATGTCCATTAGAAAAGGTGGGGGCCAGGAGCACTCCTCTCTGCAGACCTGTGACCAGGAGACAAAATGGAGTCACGCCAATCTGTGTTAGTATGCCCGTCCAAGATGGCGGCTGTTCCCTCATCACACCTCCCTGCTTTAGAGGGCGCATCACATTCCTGTGTTCCCCCGTGCGCCCTTCCGCACCTTCTCCTTGCCGGGACAACCCATCAGCATTACCATGGTCTCTGCCCCCTCCTCTGTCTCTCTCCGAGGCTGTCTCTGCCTCCTCCTCTGTCTCTCTGAGGCAGTCTCTGCCTCCTCCTCTGTCTCTCTTTGAGGCTGTCTCTGCCCCCTCCTCCTCCTCTCTCTGAGGCTGCCTCTGTCTCCTCCTCCCTCTTTCTGAGGCTGTCTCTGCCCCCTCCTTTCTCTCTGAGGCTGTCCCTGCCCCCTCCTCTCTGTCTCTGAAGCTGTCCCTGCCTCCTCCTCTGTCTCGCCCTGAGGCCGTCTCTGCCTCCTTCTCTCCTTCCCTGAGGCAGTCTCTGCCTCCTCCTCTGTCTCTCTCTGAGGCTGTCTCTGCCCCCTCCTCTCTCTCTAAGGCTGTCTCGGCCTTCTCTCTCTTTCGGAGGCTGTCTCGGCCTCCTCCTCGGTCTCTCCCTGAGGCTGTCTCTGCCTCCTCCACTCTCTCTCTGAGGCAGACTCTGCCTCCTCCTCTGTCCCTCTCTGAGGCTGTCTCTGCCCCCTTCTCTCTGTCTCTGAAGCTGTCCCTGCCTCCTCCTCTGACCCTCTCTGAGGCTGTCTCTGCCTCTCCCTCTCTCTTTCTGAGGCTGTCCCTGCCTCCTCCTGTCTCTCTCTGAGGCTGTCTCTGCCTCCTCCTCTCTGTCTCTGAGGCTGTCCCTGCCTCCTCCTCTGTCCCTCTCTGAGGCTGTCTCTGCCTCTCCCTCTCTCTCTGAGGCTGTCTCTGCCTCTCCCTCTCTCTCTGAGGCTGTCTCTGCCTCTCCCTCTCTCTTTCTGAGGCTGTCCCTGCCCCCTCCTCTCTCTCTCTCTGAGGCTGTCTCTGCCTCCTCCTCTCTGTCTCTGAGGCTGTCCCTGCCTCCTCCTCTGTCCCTCTCTGAGGCTGTCTCTGCCTCTCCCTCTCTCTTTCTGAGGCTGTCCCTGCCTCCTCCTCTGTCTCTCTCTGAGGCTGTCTCTGCCTCCTCCTCTCTGTCTCTGAGGCTGTCCCTGCCTCCTCCTCTGTCCCTCTCTGAGGCTGTCTCTGCCTCTCCCTCTCTCTCTGAGGCTGTCTCTGCCTCTCCCTCTCTCTCTGAGGCTGTCTCTGCCTCTCCCTCTCTCTTTCTGAGGCTGTCCCTGCCCCCTCCTCTCTCTCTCTCTGAGGCTGTCTCTGCCTCCTCCTCTCTGTCTCTGAGGCTGTCCCTGCCTCCTCCTCTGTCCCTCTCTGAGGCTGTCTCTGCCTCCTCTCTTTCCCTGAGGCTGTCTCTGCCTCCTCTCTTTCCCTGAGGCTGTCCCTGCCGCCTCCTCTGTCTCTGAGCGGATAGGGTACCCCTAACTGTCGGTCCCTGGGCCATGCCTCCGGTGAACCCTGCTGGACCGGTACCTGGAACAGCCATCCCTGGTCCCAGACCACCCGCTCGCGGTCTGACTCCCCAGGAGGCTGTGCCGCCTGCTCCTTGAGAGCTTTCAGGCTAGCATCAGCTTCCAACGCTGCCTGAAATCCCTGACTCGATGTGGCGAGAATGGACGACACTGCCACATCCGCTGTCAGCTCCCCGGGATCTGTCTCCTGGCCGCTGTCTGACTCGGCCGCCACTTGGTCAGAGAGGGGGAAGCCTTCGGACCTCTGCAAGGCTCCTTGGGCTCCGGCGCTCCCACTCCTGGTGACAGCGGCCACGACCGCTGTGCCCATGGGTAGCGCCTGCTTCCCCCCGGCTCCTGACCAAGTCGCCGGGTCAGGCAGACTTCCCTGCCCTCCTGACATCCCGGGTGTGGGGAACTCCTGCCCTGGGGTCTTACCTGGTGGCTCCTCTCCCGGGACGCCTCCTCCCCCCATGGCCTGTTCCTCTTCCTGCAGGGGCCCTAGACTCAGCAGGCTGGATTCACTTAGGGGCCCTACACTGCCCATAGCAGCCCCTCCCTCCACCTCTGAGCTCTCCCCTACAGTCTCCTCACCTGTCCTCCCTGTGAGCCCTGTGTGTGTGGTGTCCGTGCATGGATTACCCTCAGGTTTCACTCCCTCCCCCACTGTTGGAGGCACATTCAACACATCAACATTCACAGTAGAGTCATGACATTCTTGGGGAGCCGAACTTGGGGGTTCAGTGGCCACATACTGAGACACTATCCGCCCCAAATCGGTCCCAAGTAATACATTGGCAGGAATATTTGACGTTACTCCCACCTCCCGCACTCCCCTCCCGGCGCCCCAGTCCAAAAACACCTTGGCGACAGGCAGCGCCGGTTCCACGCCTCCAATTCCGGAGACGGAAAGGGTTTTTCCCGGTACCAAGTCTTGAGGGGACACCACCTCAGGACGTACCAGGGTTCGTTCAGCGCCTGTGTCCCGCAGTCCCATGACCGCTGAGCGGCCGATAGTGACGGGTTGGTAATTGTCCAGGGACCTCCCACCACCCCCTCCCACACATAAAACAGTGGACGGTTTCGGGGACAGGGATGGGGCCTTAAGATGCTGGGGACATGCAGACTTGAAGTGTCCCAGCTGGTTGCAGTGATGGCAACGTCTGGGTTCTGTGCCTGGCCTGGAGAGGGCAGCAGGGGGGTACACCCCTTGCAGTCTGGGGGCTGGGGAAACGGGCAGGATTGGGCTTACCCCCTCTCCAGGTGCTGCTGGCAGGCTTCTTCGGCTCAGGCACCCTGTTATTGGCATACTCATCTGCCAGGGCGGCTGTAGCAGAAGCCCCCTTCGGTTTCCGGTCACGAAGGAACTGCTGGAGGTCCTCTGAGCAGTTCCACAAGAACTGCTCCGTGACGAACAGTTCCTGGACCTCCTGGCGGGTGGTGAGCGCTAGACCCGAGGTCCAGTGCTCGGCAGCTCTCAGCAACGCCCGCATGTGGTCGGTCCAGGTGTCCTTTGGGCCCCGCTGCAGGCTCCGGAACTTCTTGCGGTAGGACTCCGGGGTGAGGTTGTAGTGTTGGATCAGGGCCCGCTTGATGCTGCTGTAGTCCTGCTCCGCCCTGGCAGGTAAGTCCCCCAAAACTTCCAGGGACTTACCCCTCAAACGGGGGGTCAGGTATCTTGCCCACTGAGCCGGGGCCAGATGGTGTTGAAGGCAGGTCCTTTCAAAGGCCAGCAAGAAGGAATCCAGGTCTCCATCCTTCTCAAGCAGAGGGAAGTCCTCGGCCCGGACTTTGGAAACCCTGGACTCGGGTGGTGCTGGGGCATCCAGCGGGAGCCCGTGTTGAGCCATCTCCAGTCGGTGCTGGCGCTCCGCTGCTCTCTCTGCCGCTGCTTGCTCCGCTGCCCGCTCTGCAGCTTTCTCTGCCCGCTCCGCTGCCTCACGGCGTTCTGCACGCTCTCGCTCCTCTGCCTCACGGCGTTCTGCACGCTCTTGCTCCGCCGCTTCACGGCTTCTCTGCAGCTGCCATGAGTCTCATATAGGCGTCTTCATTACCCGCCTCGAGACGTGCCACTGCCGCTGCAACAAGGGCCTCTGAGGTGGACAGGCTGGGGCGGGTAGGTGGTGGGTAGTCCCTTGCCGGACTAAGCACGGGTGGCTGGCTCCTTGGGGAGTCTGGGCTGAGCTCCCCCTCGCCTTGAACAGTAAAGTCCACCACCACCTCCTCATCGACCATAGCACTGGCCTGCGCGCTCACTGCACTCCTGGTGCCCTCTGCCATCTTTGGAACCTCTGGTTACTGACACAGCTGTAACCCTGACCTTGCACACAACTTATTATATTTACACTCTGACCGTCTAGTGCTGGGCTGACCTTAAGACCCCAGCAGTGAAAGTTACCACTGGCAGTCTTTAGTGTCTGGGAGTAGGAGTCCCACGCACACTATTACTCTGATCCCACGTACGCTGCCACCACTGTGAAGGAAGCCCCTGTTCCTCCCACGTCACCAATCCGTGACGTCACTACACAGGCACAGCTCTCCAGCGCCCCCTTTGTCTCTCAGGTCAGTAAGGGAACTGCACCTAGAGCAAATGGCCGCCGGGGAGACTGCCCTGTTACCCACACTGGGTATTCTAGGATTCGCAATCAGAGTAAAAGAATCAGCCCAAAATTAATTTATGATTTAATTGCCTTAAGGGCGCACTAGGTAATTACAAGAAATATACAATCACAATATATCAAGAGTTACAGTCAGAGTACAATATAACAACAATGATACAAGGCTTAAGGTATAAAGCTGGAGGTCACTTTACCAGGTTAGAGGTCGCTTGTGGAAGCCGGGGGGCGCAGCGTTCCGCAGGTCCAAAACTTTAGTTGCCGGGCAGCCCCCAGAAAGCGTGTGCTTGCCCCCCTCTGGCTGGCATGCCCTGTTTCTTAGCTGGTCATCTTCTGTGTGTCCCACTCTCCACATGTTCCAGCTCTTAACCCTGCCGTGTCCCTCCCCCTGTAGCTGGGTGGACTTAGCAATCTCCACCCCTCTGCCTCCCTGCAAGATTTATTCCAATATCTAATAAATGGGATAACTTCTCTCAGGATGATCGGATCAGTACCCGGGCAGTACCAGCGCCTGTGGTTTGTTCTGCCGGTCGTACAGGGATCAAACCTGGACCCATTCGGTCCCTGTGGGAGGCTGATCTCTATATCTCGGGTTTCAGACCCCCCACGGACACAGGAGTCGCACTATTAGATGCACAATTTCTTTAGGACGAGGGGAATATTTTTATGAGCCGGTACCTCGGATTATGCGTCCATAATTCATGATTCCCTGTTGTAGACAGTTTGACTGGACAGCCATAAGAGATGTGTATCCAGTGGCCACTTGACATGCGTGGTTTAATTAAGCCCCCAGGCATTTCCAAGCCCCCTGCTGGTGTGGCTTCCTCCCTGAGCTTTGAAGTACCTTCTGCAATCTACACTGAGCTCAGCCGATTACCATACTAATAGGCACTATGTCCATTAGAAAAGGTGGGGGCCAGGAGCACTCCTCTCTGCAGACCTGTGACCAGGAGACAAAATGGAGTCACGCCAATCTGTGTTAGTATGCCCGTCCAAGATGGCGGCTGTTCCCTCATCACAGTAGGACAAGCTCCGGGGATGTGGGAACTATACCGACCGCAATCCTGATCCTATCCACACACACTAAAGGCAGCCGTGGAGCGTTACCTAAAAACCTAGACGCCTCTTCACAGCCTGAGAAACTAGCTACCCCTAGAGAGAAAGCAAAGCCTCACTTGCCTCAGAGAAATAACCCCAAAGTTTAGGCAGCCCCCCACAAATAATAACGGTGAGTTAAGGGGAAAATACAAACGTAGGAATGAAAAACAGGTTTCAGCAAATGAGGCCCGCTAACACTAAATAGACAGAAGATAGCAGGGATCTGTGCGGTCGGTACAAAAACTATCAAAAACTATCCACGCAGAAAGTACAAGAACCCCCACACCGACTCACGATGTGAGGGGCGCACTCTGCTCCCCAGAGCTACCAGCAAGCGAAAAATCACATATAAGCAAGCTGGACTGAACACATCATATACTGAGAAACATTTTCAAGGAAACAATGAGCAAAAAGAAGTAGCAAAACTTAGCTTCTCAGAAATAGACAGGTCACCAGGAAAATCCAGGAGAGGTCACAACCAGTACTGAACACAACGACAGCAGGCAACAAGTAAAGGTCCAGGTGGAGTTAAATAGGAACCAGCATAGCAGGAAATGAGGCAGCTGAGCCCAGCTCCAGACCCGCAGTATCGCTAAAGGCCACCAGAGGGAGCCCAGACGGAATTCACAACACACATGTGACAGACGTGACCGAGTCTGGAGATGCCGTGGAGAGCGATCTGCTGCCTGCAACATCCTTCAGCATGACCGGTTTGGCAGTGGGTCAGTAATGGTGTGGGGTGGCATTTCTTTGGAGGGCCACACAGCCTTCCATGTAGTAAAAAGAACAATTTAGACCGCTCCACCGCCTCTATCAATTAGCTTGAACTGCTCACCTGCAGTGGAGGTTTGGTCTTTAGATTCCGAGTGCTATAGCCGAATAGACATGTGGAGTAATCCAAAGAAGAAGAAAAAAAGAGAGGCAGCACTCACCGATCTTCTGAGACAGGTAAATTTATTACTCACAATAAAATCTTCACGGCTGGGGGTGCTAAGATACTGAGTGCGGAAGATCGGTGAGTGCTGCCTCTCTTTTTTCTTCTTCTTTGGATTACAGCCTTCCATGTGCTCCCCAGAGGTAGCCTGACTGCCATTAGGTACCTAGATGAGATCCTCAGACCCCTTGTGAGACCATATGCTGCTGCGGTTGGTCCTGGGTTCCTCCTAGTGCAGGACAATGCCAGACCTCATGTGGCTGGAGTGTGTCAGCAGTTCCTGCAAGATGAAGGCATTGAAGCAATGGACTGGCCCGCCCGTTACCCAGACCTGAATCCAATCAAGCACATCTGGGACATCCTGTCTCGCTCCATCCACCAACATCACGTTCCACCACAGACTGTCCAGGAGTTGGCGGATGCTTTAGTCCAGGTCTGGAAGGAGATCCCTCAGGAGACTATCCGGCGCCTCATCAAGAGCATGCCCAGGCATTGTAGGGAGATTATACAGGCACGTGGAGGCCACACACAATACTGAGCATCATTTCCTTGTCTTGAGGCATTTCCACTGAAGTTGGATCAGCCTGTAACTTCATTTTCCACTTTGATTTTGAGCATCATTCCAACTCCAGACCTCCGTGGGATATTAGTTGTGATTTACGTTGATCATTTGTAGATTTTACTGTTCTCAACACATTCCACTATGTAATGAATAAAGATTTACAACTGGAATATTTCATTCAGTGATATCTAGGATGTGGGATTTTAGTGTTCCCTTTATTTTTTTGAGCAGTGTATAAAATGACTAGCTTCATTTCTCCGTGCTCTATAACGTACTTTCACATCCTCTAAAGTAAATTACGCTACTAATTGGGTTCGCTCCTGACCCATTACTGATTAAGCAATGGGAGCTGGTGGCAGCAGACTGTACTGAGCTTGTTGGGTAAAGCTGGCAGCGACGGAACGGGGTTTATAAAAGTGTATTGCTCGGCTGCGGCTGGGAATAATTATATCACCCTCACCGTAGTGTGTGCCCCCCAGCCACTACATAGCAGGCAGCCTTTCTGGCGACTAATTACCCTAGGTGCAGTTCCCTGACTGACCTGAGGGTAAAGTGGGCGTAAGAGAGCTGCAAGTTCCAAACCGGAACTGGGAAGTGTGATATAGATAAATCCCCTTCACTAAAGAACCGGGGGCAACCAAGCAAACCAAGTTCATGACATATTGGTGGCAGCGGTGAGATAATAGAGCATTAGTGATCTGGTTTAAGCAATCCTTCCTCTCACTAAAATCTTGTACAGTTCCTGCGAGGACTTTGCGCAAAAAGTTTTGGAGAACAAACTCAGTGTTTATTAGTCCTGAGACAATAGTGTGTGAGGCGGTTACCCCTCCCTTCCTCTTTGTTTTTCTATGCTATCTTATTTGGCAACCATGGCTATGCTTGGAGAAGACTGGTATAAGCAGCATAACAAGGACAGTCTAATTGCCCTTTGCGGGTTGAGACGGATTGACGCCACAGGCAAAAACAAAAGCCAACTGGTCGCGGCTCTGGTGCAACTGGAAATCGCTCAGAGCCCAGCGGATGCAGAAGCCGGCCCAAGCGAAAATAGTGCTACAGCAGAGGTCCAACCACCGAATGCCGGCCCTACTTTCAAACGGGGTGGATTGGACCCCCACCTGCAAGTGGCCACGGAACAACTCCACGCCGACGACCGTGATGGATACATGCGGCTGATCCAGCAATACCAGCAGGAGGCACAAGCCGAGATGAGCAAGAGGCCCAGAGAAACCATGAACTGCGGCTGACCGAACTCAGAGCCGTACCATCTACCACGCGGAGCAGTGAAAAGAAGAGCTTTCTAGGCAGTGTGAAGAGGGGGGGTCGAAAAGCCTACAGCGTGTCTTATAAGTCATGGAATCTTCTAGGTGTACACTCAAAATATGGCATATTTATATTATCGTGATAGCGGGGGACAGGGAGCAGCAGCAGCAACCGGCCCAAGAGGGACTGAGGAGGTCGGGACGGGTGAGAAGAACCATACCCACCTACACCAACCCTGAGACGGCTCATCGTCCACCCAGAGAGGGAGACAGGGGCACCCCAGGCCCCAGGAAGGAGAGCCCAGGAACATCCTGGGGGGAGAAGAGCTCCGGCGAGTCCACGAGTACCTTCTCCTCCCGAGTGGTCGCCATGTTACGCGATAACGAGGACGCCGGCAAAGCACTGACCGGGCTGAAGGAGGAGCTGCTGGTGGTTCGGATCCTTAACACTCGTGCCTCTAATAAGGAGAAACCCGCGACCTCCCAGAGGTTTAAAGTCCTCAGAGATGAGGTGGCCCGGTTAGTGCTCCTCCGGGAGGGGATTGAGAAAAGCGCAGGTCCCTTCCTGGAGAGGTTTAAGAACCAGCGGCGGTTCTCAGAAATGAAGGGGTTAAATACCTCAGGAGAGCCGCCAGCCGGCGTCCTAAGCGATGAGGAGGAGGACGTGGCTGTGACTGGAGTCCTACAAGCTAGAACCAGCCGGGAGAGTGAGTCGCAGAGCCGGTAACAGGGAAGCGGCCTCCCGGCACGGCAGAGGACTCCGACAGCACAGGCTGGAGTGTCAGCGAAGGAAGAGGAGGAGGGCGGTCTGCTACAGGAGATCCGACAGCTGGAGTCTCCAGTGAACCTGGACCGCTTCTCCTTTGGTGAGGACGAACCAGCAGAGGAAACCATGTATGCGTATATATAATCCCTTAAAACTATGACATTTATTAATCTTAAATATAAAACCCCAACCCACTAAAACATAACAGAGATACCACAAATAGAAGATTCAGGTCACCGAAACTACCCTAATGAGATCCTAGATACACCTACTAATAGCGCCTACCTTGCTGCGGGGGTTGGCACCCTAAGAAACGATTATTTGGCGCCCCCTCTCCACGTAGGCTATCCCTTACTCCCCTACACTTTCCCTTAGATAATACGTGGGAAAACAAAATAGGTGAAGAGTAGTGGTGAAACAACAGATAAACAAAAATCTAGATCTCTCTAGATACCTCCATATACAGTGGGGCAAAAAAGTATTTAGTCAGTCAGCAATAGTGCAAGTTCCACCACTTAAAAAGATGAGAGGCGTCTGTAATTTACATCATAGGTAGACCTCAACTATGGGAGACAAACTGAGAAAAAAAAATCCAGAAAATCACATTGTCTGTTTTTTTATCATTTTATTTGCATATTATGGTGGAAAATAAGTATTTGGTCAGAAACAAAATTTCATCTCAATACTTTGTAATATATCCTTTGTTGGCAATGACAGAGGTCAAACGTTTTCTGTAAGTCTTCACAAGGTTGCCACACACTGTTGTTGGTATGTTGGCCCATTCCTCCATGCAGATCTCCTCTAGAGCAGTGATGTTTTTGGCTTTTCGCTTGGCAACACGGACTTTCAACTCCCTCCAAAGGTTTTCTATAGGGTTGAGATCTGGAGACTGGCTAGGCCACTCCAGGACCTTGAAATGCTTCTTACGAAGCCACTCCTTCGTTGCCCTGGCGGTGTGCTTTGGATCATTGTCATGTTGAAAGACCCAGCCACGTTTCATCTTCAATGCCCTTGCTGATGGAAGGAGGTTTGCACTCAAAATCTCACGATACATGGCCCCATTCATTCTTTCATGTACCCGGATCAGTCGTCCTGGCCCCTTTGCAGAGAAACAGCCCCAAAGCATGATGTTTCCACCACCATGCTTTACAGTAGGTATGGTGTTTGATGGATGCAACTCAGTATTATTTTTCCTCCAAACACGACAAGTTGTGTTTCTACCAAACAGTTCCAGTTTGGTTTCATCAGACCATAGGACATTCTCCCAAAACTCCTCTGGATCATCCAAATGCTCTCTAGCAAACTTCAGACAGGCCCGGACATGTACTGGCTTAAGCAGTGGGACACGTCTGGCACTGCAGGATCTGAGTCCATGGTGGCGTAGTGTGTTACTTATGGTAGGTCTTGTTACATTGGTCCCAGCTCTCTGCAGTTCATTCACTAGGTCCCCCCGCGTGGTTCTGGGATTTTTGCTCACCGTTCTTGTGATCATTCTGACCCCACGGGGTGGGATTTTGCGTGGAGCCCCAGATCGAGGGAGATTATCAGTGGTCTTGAATGTCTTCCATTTTCTAATTATTGCTCCCACTGTTGATTTCTTCACTCCAAGCTGGTTGGCTATTGCAGATTCAGTCTTCCCAGCCTGGTGCAGGGCTACAATTTTGTTTCTGGTGTCCTTTGACAGCTCTTTGGTCTTCACCATAGTGGAGTTTGGAGTCAGACTGTTTGAGGGTGTGCACAGGTGTCTTTTTATACTGATAACAAGTTTAAACAGGTGCCATTACTACAGGTAATGAGTGGAGGAAAGAGGAGACTCTTAAAGAAGAAGTTACAGGTCTGTGAGAGCCAGAAATCTTGATTGTTTGTTTCTGACCAAATACTTATTTTCCACCATAATATGCAAATAAAATGATAAAAAAACAGACAATGTGATTTTCTGGATTTTTTTTTCTCAGTTTGTCTCCCATAGTTGAGGTCTACCTATGATGTAAATTACAGACGCCTCTCATCTTTTTAAGTGGTGGAACTTGCACTATTGCTGACTGACTAAATACTTTTTTGCCCCACTGTAAATAAACAATATTGCCAGCACACCGCGTCAGATGCATATAGAATACCCTATGATCTCAAGAGACATTATCCTCAACAGATAAGCAGCAGAGGAAACCAAGAAGAGGAAGAAGACAAAGGAGACCGCACGGGAGGTGGTGAGTTACAGATATGTACTGATGGATGATGTTACACCTACCACCTCCTGTGTAAACCCCACCAAACCTAAAGGCACGGGCTCTGCAGTGGGTCCGGGGCATAGGCAAGGTGGGGAGAGGAGGAGGACGTCCGGCGGTGCTGCCGTCTGTGCGGGGAACAGTGCAGGGGGCGAGGCTGTGGAGGTACTCACGGCGCCGGACATAGGGGACCCCGAGTAGTTTCCCTCTCTGCCCTCTGCGGCTAAGCCGGTTATCACCGGGGCTGAGGGGAGCGAGGGGGATGTCCACGCCGTTGCGAAAGGGGGACGGTTTGGGTAGAATCTATCCCTGCTCACTACGGCTGAGCCGGCCGATGCCGGGGCTGTGGGGGGCAGGTCCGAGAAACATGGTGCGGCGAAAGGGGGCGCACTGTTGTGACAGGGGCGCAGTGCGCCTCAACAGAGAAGAAGAAGCACGCGACTGCGACAGGAGAGCAGCGTGTCAAAAAAGTAGATAAGAAGCAGAAAGTAGACAAGAAGTAGGAAAAACTAATTGCGAGGAACACTGGGCGCACTGCCGTGACAGAGATGCAGAGTGTCCCAGCGCCCAAATGTGACACTAAACCCCCAAAATCTGTGGCTACAGGGCAGGCGGACGGAAAACATTCTGCCCAGGATAATAGGAGGCAAATTGCTGCAGTAGGGGGACAGGGTGCTCCAGGGACACAACAGAGCCAGAATCAAGGGAAAACGGGTGTGGTGCTGCACCCCTCCCCCAGTCCAGCAGGTGTGAGTGCAGAGAAGCCAGACAAGTGAGGAAGGAATGGATGTTACTGTGGAAGGTGCAGAGAACACTGGGACAAATGGTGGTGACAATACTAGTAATGAAGTGAAGGGAGGTGGTGGTAATGGTAGTGAAAGGAGCTGTGCAAGAAATGATGGAAGTAGTGGTGGAGTGAATGATGGGAGTAGTGGTGGAGTGAATGGAGGGAGTAGTGGTAAGAGGAATGATGGGAGTAGTGGTGGAGTGAATGATGGGAGTAGTGGTGGAGTGAATGATGGGAGTAGTGGTGGAGTGAATGATGGGAGTAGTAGAGTTACAAATGATGGGAGTAGTGGTGGAGTGAATGAGGAGAGCATTACTGGTGTTGGTGGAGGGGAAGCAGGTGGTGGTCCCGCTGCCTCCCTAGCAGTGGCGGGGTCTTCAGCCCCAAGCTATTCAGGAGCTGTCACTGCTGGGGGTAGTAGTGCGCCCTTGTCTGGTGACCCCGAGGATGGTGACTTGCAGCAGCGCTTCCTGGACGCCCTGAGGAGAGGGGAGAGTTCCATCAATGTAGAGGGGAGGGAGGTTGATCTGTCTTTCTGGATAGAGAGACACGGTCTTTCCGCCTTCCGAGATAGAGGGGCAGAGACTGTCTGGTCTCTGCCGACACCGGGGCAGAGGAGTAACCGTAGGAACGTGGCCCGTCTCCAGTGGGTAAGCAAGGATGCCTGTCCTGATCGGTCAAAGGTTGCTGAGCTCCTGCTGGGGATGGGCTTCGCGGCATATGACATCTTCGCCTTGATCCATCCCTATGGGACCTCCTACTTTGATGTCAGCTTCGTGAGACCGGAGGGCCTTGAGCTTTTCTGGTCTCGCCATGAGCTGGCTCGGGGTCGCCCCGAATGGCAGGGTTTCCTCCCTGTAGCAATATCCCGCCAGAACTCGGTCAGGAAGGTGACCGTTTTGACCAGTAACGAGTCACTTTCCTCTGTGGACATCTCCACATGGGTTGGACGATACGGCGACATCGTCGGTATTCCCGAGAAGACCCTCGACAACCATGGTATCTGGTCAGGAGCCTGCATGGTAAAATTGAAGGTTTCGGGAAACACCGTTACCCATATCCCTTCCTCAACATTTTTGGGGAGGGACAGGATCTTGATTTTCTACCGGGGGCAGCCTAAGGTCTGTCACAGGTGCGGCAGCCCCACACACTTCAGTGCGCAGTGTACCACCCAGAAATGCGCACTGTGTGGGGACCTCGGCCATCTTGCTGCTACCTGTGGCAGGATTAGGTGTAACCTGTGTGGTGACCTCGGTCACCCGTTCAGTCGCTGTCCGCGTTCCTTTGCCAATGCGGTCCTGAAAGCGGCGAGTGCGGGACAGGCGAAAGCCGGGACTAATCTCGCCGGTGAAGGGACCAGCAGAGGCAGAGGAGGCAGGGAACCGGTGAGGAGCAGGCTGCCGCCATCCAATATCAGGCGGCAGCAGCAGCGCCATGGGAACAGGGGGCAGGAAGTAATGACCCTAAACTCTGACCCGCGTGCTTCACTTGCAGCTGAGGATCCTAAAGACGGCGAATTGAGCGAGGAAGTCAAGAGACTTGAAAGGGAGGAGCAAAAGGACGCCATGTCTGCCCAGGAACCTTCATCCGGTGACAGTCTGGATGAGGGAGAGGGGGAGTGGTCACAGCAAAAGAAAAAGGGTAACAGGAAAACAACTAAGGATAAGAGGGGGTCCGGGCCTCGAGCCTCCTCCTTGGAGTGCGACCCCTCTGACTCCGTAGCCCTGATCCAGGTGCCATTGGAAGGTCCAGCCGCCCCCCCTCTGGTGGATCTCTCTAACCGGTTCCGGGCCCTCCAGGACTCCCCTCCAGAGGGGGGCGATGGGGACCCGGGGCCGGAGGTTGCGGACAAGGTTGTTGGGGCTCAGGAGGTCGCTGGGTCTTCTTCTCAGGGGGCAAATACAAAGCCTTCTGGGGGGGGGACTACCTCAGGACCACCAGACAAGGGCCAGAGTGTGTGTAAGGAGAGAATGGATGAGTCTGCTTGTCTTAAGCGCACTAAAAACTCATCATTGTCAGAGGAAGAGGGTGAAACTGTTGGGGGTGGGAAGAAAAAGGCTATCTAATTCAATCAATCATGATGGCGGCACCCACCCCGTTGACGCTGGAAACCATTAATGTTGCCAGCATAAAGTCAGAAGCGGCAAGGTATACGGCCTTTCATTTTCTCGGCCAACTTGACGCCGACATTTTGTTTTTGCAGGAGACCAGGTTGACTGACCTATCAACTATGCATAAAGCAAGGCGGGAGTGGAGGCACGGGCCCTCCTACTGGTCTCTTGCGGCCGAGCCGTATAGCGGGGTGGCGGTCCTTTTTAAGACCGCAGCAGTTGATTGCAGACGATTAATCGAATTAGAAATGGGGAGATGCTTGATCCTAGAGGTCTCCATGGGGGACAGGAGCTTCGGCTCATTCACATCTACGGTCCCCAGTCCAAGTGGGACCGCAAGTGTCTCTTCATGAAGATCAAACCTTTCTTATTTTCGAGTCGGCAGGTGGTCTTTGGAGGGGATTTCAACAACGTCACGAGACCCTGTGATAGAGGAGGCTCCGGAGACCGGCTGGCTTACGATTGCGTCGCGCTAAATAGGATAGTAAATGACGCACGCCTGGTGGATGTCCACATCCGGCACAACAAAGGCCACGCGGGGTTCACCTTTTTTAGATGTAGTCAGTGCAGGTCTAGGTTAGACAGGTTTTATTTGAAGGAGGAGGCCGTTTCCTCATAGTTGTTGGTTGTGGAGGTGGAATTCTCCGATCACTGTTCGATTATGTTTTCTCTGAGCGTTACAGAAACTCCTCGAATGGGAAGAGGTTATTGGAAGCTGAATTCGTCACTCCTTGAGGAAGAAGCTGTAAGATGGTCCTTTGAGGAATTTCGTCAGAACCACGTACCGCTGCTAGGCCTAAGTAACACTAAGTCTGAGTGGTGGGAGATGTTCAAACATCGGGTGGCGAGATTCTTCCGGCAACTCTCGAACCTCAGAAGCCTGAACAGGGATCGCCTGTATCAGAGCCTGAGGAGGAAACTCGAACATCTTGTCTCGACTGGGGGTAGCCACGAGGCGATCTCCAGTGTGAAATCCTTGCTGAAGAAGTTTCAGTACGATAGGCACGCATCTTTGGTTTTTGAGAGGGATTACGGGAAGTACTACTCGCCCGACCCTTACAGAAGCTGCAAGATGTCAGTCGATAGTAAGATAGTGACAGGGCTGATGGACAGTATGGGATCCCTGAGAAGGTCCAGATCAGGGATCTTGGAGGTCGTCAGTTCATACTACTCGCACCTCTTGGGAAGGAGGGAACTGGATCATGACAGGATGCCGGCTTTCCTGGCTGAAGTTGTTCCTGAGCCAGGGGCTGACCTCTCGCTGGGCGGTTTGGCAGAAGCGATCAAAGAAGAGTAAGTGAGACTGGCGATCGATGGGCTTAAGCCCTCAAAAAAAAAAAAAAAAAATCGCCAGGTCCGGAAGGCTTAAAATCAGAGTTCTTTAGGACCTTTAGGGACTCCTTGGTCACCCTCTTGACTCAGGTGTTTAATGAGTGTCTCTCCTCGGGCACTCTACCAAGATCATTACGGAGGTCATCTTTGATCATTTTATCAAAGGGTAAGGATCCGTCACGCATTGAGAATTGGTGTCGCATATCACTTCTCAATGTGGACAGGAAGGTTTTGGCTAAGATACTCTTCAACAGGCTGGTGAAGTTTGCACCACGGCTCCTTTCGGAAGCCCAGCACTGTTGCGTTCCTGGACGTAGCACTTTCAGTGCTGTTCTGGGTGTCTGAGAAGCCGTGGAGCGGGGCAGGGCGGGCCTTTGGAAGGGGCTCTTGCTGACCCTGTGTCAGGAACATGAGGTATTTGATTGTCTATGATCGCGGACACTGAGCACTGCTTCGTCCCTTAAAGCTGAGCAGACACACGCTGCGGGCCATTCCGACCCCCCCACCTTCTCACTCTGCCTGCTGCTATGTGTAATTCAAAACCCTCTCTAGAATCACTTAAGTTTTATTGCTCTACGCTGCAAATACCAGAGCAGTCTCCCTAAAACTACTCATACCCCCTCCCACACGGTACTAGTTGAAACTGGTGTAGCCACCATGAGATTCTTTGTTCCATTAAAGTGACATATTCTGGCACCGATCCAGGCTAGAGATATAAGAATTATATATTCTGTATGTCCATCGACAGATCTATCCCTCACTGAAACCGCTAGCAGCTAAACGCAACAAGTGCAAAGCGTGGATTTCTCCTTAAGCGGTTCATGTAAGTACGCCGTGATTACACTTAAAAGAATCGCCCTGACGTGGCGCACCTCGTGTCCCAGGTGTATTCCAGATACGAGATTCATACAGTGAGATATGCGTAAAAATAGTTTTCCTATTCTAAGTAAAGGGGAGGTGTCAGCCCCAAAGAGATGTCACCGCAGGGGGAATGCCTGGGTTTTAGGCTAAGAAACGTAGTGAAGCGAACAGTCTTCTGAACTCTGTGTCCGGGGTCCAGCTGCGTACAGATGTGATATGCATCTAGATGTATGCTGTTATGATCCGGTGACTTTGGAGCCGCATGAACTTTCTCTGGAGTAGGTGGAAACTGTACTGACCGCAAAACCTGAACTAACACCGCAACTAGAAGTAGCCGTGGGGTGTGCCTAACAAACCCTAGACACCTCGACACAGCCGGAGGACTAAATACCCCTATAGATAGAAATAGGAATACTACCTTGCCTCAGAGCAGAACCCCAAAGGATAGGCAGCCCCCCACGAATATTGACTGTGAGTAGGAGAGGAAAGACACACGCAGGCAGAAAACAGGATTCAGCAAAAGAGGCCACTCTAGCTAAATAGGGAAAGATAGGACAGAATACTAAGCAGTCAGTATTAAAACCCTTCCAAAAATATCCACAGCAGATAATACAAAAAGTTCCACAATCTAACTAAAGACATGGAATGTATATCTGCCACTCCAGAGAATCCAACAAGACTGAGAAAATACTGACACAATCTAAGCTGGACAAAAAAAACACTGAATAGCACAGAATTATTAAGCACACAGCATGTGTGCCACAGAAACAAAACCAGACACTTATCTTTGCTGATTTGGCAGAAGGCAGAAGGAACCAAACCAGGACCAAAACCTCCCAACAACCATGGACAACTGGCAAGGACTAATGAATCCTGCACGCCTAAATACCCCAGTCAGAACTGCAATCAGCAGATACACCTGACCAGGACTGCAACTCAGGGGCAACTGCATTACCACCTACAACCACCGGAGGGAGCCCAAAAGCAGAATTCACAACAGTATGCATCCTACAACGCCTACGGCCAACCATGATGATATGAGATTATCCGAGCGACCTGCAAGTTTTCTTTTCAATTTTAATCCCATTTTATTTGTAGTTTGTATTGTACACATGATTTTGTCTTCTTTATAATATCTTTTTATACCTTGTAAATACTGCCTACCATTTTTTGGAGTAAAATATATAATTTACTAGCTTGTCTCCCCTGCTCTATAAATGAACTGTCACGTCCTCTGAAGTGAATTACGCTACTGATTTGGGTTCGCGCCGGACCCGTTAATCCTTATGAAATCAGAGCTGGTGGCAGCATACTTTGTTCTGTGCGTTTGGGAGGCTTTGTAGCGATGGCGGCGGTGATAATTATTGTTCCCGCCTGTGTGGGAGTGATTATATCGCCCTCACTGCAGCGTGCCCAATAGCCAGTACATAGCAGGCAGCCTTTCTGCTGACTATTTACCCTACGTGCAGTACCTAGTCTGACCTGAGGGTAAGGGGGGAACCAGAGAGCTGCAATTTCCAAAACGGAACTGGGAAGTGGCATATAGATAAATCCTCTTCAGAAGGAACCAGGGGCAACCAAACAACCCCGATTCGTGACAAATTGGTGTGATTGGTGGGGGGGTGATAAAGGTATCTTCCACGTGAACCGTGACACCCTGGATCAGGCAAAAGCCTTTGATCAGATCGACCACGAGTACCTCTGGTCCACTCTTTTGAGGTATGGTCTGCCTGAAAAGTTTGTGGACTGGCTTAAGACCTTGTACGCAGGGGCTGAGACTTTCCCTCTGGTAAACGGGTGGATTGGACAACCTTTCGGGGTAGGGTCTGGTGTCCGCCAGAGCTGCCCTCTTAGCCCTTTGCTTTACGCGTTTGCGATCTATCTCTTCCTCAGGGTGGGAATGGGCGGGGTGGCGCCGGAGGCTATCCTGAGGGTAGTGGCCTACGTGGACGACGTCACCATCTTTGTTTCTTCTCAAGAGGAGGCGATGGTGGTGATGTCAGAAGTGGAGAGCTACTCGGAGGCATCCGGGTCCAAGGTCAGCCAGGACAAGTGTGAGAGTCTCTGGCTGGGAGGCGGGGATCCCACGTTTGATCTTCCGGACACCCTACCCAAACCCCAAGAATATGCCAAAGTCCTAGGCATCGAATTTGGCCAGGGTGATTACCCCACTAAAAACTGATAAGGCAGAATCAAAGGTGTCGCCCAAAGAGTTGACCAATGGAAGGGTTGGTCTTTGACCCTGAGGGAAAGGGTTGACCTGTGCAAAGCTTTCCTGCTCCCCTTACTAATCTACCTGGGCAGCGTCTATGGCTACTTTCACATTTCCGTCTTTCCTTTGCCGTCGCAATACGTTGATTTTGGAAAAAGCAGGATGCTGCAAAAAAATTTGCAGGATCCTGCATTTTCCCATAGTCTTGTATTAGCGACGTATCATGACGGATGGACGCACATTTCCTCTGTCGTGCACTGGATCCTGTGGAATGTGACAGGCTGTATTTTGTAAAAAAACGTTTAAGGGAATGTTTTTCTGTACGTTGTATCCAGTGTTTCAGGCTGCGCATGCCCAGCAGGAAATCTCGCTCTCACTCTCTTCCCTCACCCAGAATACAGATGGAAATGTGAAAGAACAATCTTCCGTCGGTACGTCGCGCCGATGCTTTGTGATGGGCGACTACCGACGGAAATGTGAAAGTAGCCTATGTCTTGCCGGAGCCTCTCTGGACACGGGTCTACAGTCTGTTCTTCCAGATGTTATGGGGGAATAGACTAAACCTAGTCAAACGGGAGGTCACTTATCGCACGAGGAGACTTGGGGGGTTGAATATGGTCAACCCCGTGGTGTTTCTAGTGAACACCTTTTTGAAAGTTAACATGGCAAACCTCTGGAAAGAGAGGGCTCCTCCGTGGGTATTCTCCTGCAAAGGATGGTTTCAGCCTTTCTTCCAGGAATGGGAGACAGGGGGAAGATTGAAGGATCTTCGCACACCGCACGGGCATCTCCCGGCTTATGTTACCCCGGTTCTGAAGATGATGCGCCGGTGGGGTCTGGGAATGTGGGAAGTGAGGTCCCTCCCGAGGAAACTCCTCGACATGCGGGTCTTGCTTTCGCATTTTCAGAGACCATTGGTCCTCAGGGACTGCCCGAGTCGGGATCTAGAGGTTGGGTTAAGTTTGTTAAATTCTAGCAGGATCCCCAAGAAGTATTGGGACTTGACTTGGCGCTGCTTCCAAGGTAAGTTGTATGTGAGGGACAATTTGAAGCACAGGAGCTCCGTGGACCGGAATTCTCCCTGTGAGGATTGCGCTACCATGCTGGAAAGCATGGAGCACTTCCTGCTTCATTGTCCCTTTAATACAGAGGTGTACAACAGGGTGGGCGCTTCCATTGGTTGGCCGCGGCTGGCCACTCTGTCCTATGCCGAATGGGCCTATGGAGCGTTCAGAGACCTCGGGAGAAGGGACCGAGTCACTTTATTCTTAGTCAGCGCAGTGGTCAGGTACTTCACGTGGAACGCACGAGTTTTAGTATATCCTGGTGGTGGGCTGATGTCTTCACACCCTAGGTTTTTGTTTTGTATTTCTGTTCCTTGAATAGAAGGTTTGCAGGCATCGAACTTGAGCCTTGGGTGGTGAGTATGTAGGTTGTGTTCTGTGATGTTGGTTTATGTATATATTGTATATAGTGTATTGTATATATTGTATATAGTGCGTATAATAGAGGGTCTTAGTTAGGTTGGGTGGGGGGATTGGGGGGTTCAACGGCGGTGATAAGAGACTGATCTGGCCTGGCCCAGGCCCCGCCTGGGGAAAAACTTTGGGGCCTGATCCTAGCTCGGATAATTCCTGAACTTTGTGGCCAGAGCTGGATCAGGGGTGGCGGGATAGTTAGAGTAGGTGTTTGTTTACATATAGTTTCAAAAATAAATGAATACATTTTAAAAAAAATATATAATATATATATATATATATATATATATATATATATATATATATATATATATATATATATATATATATATATATTACTTTTTGACCATTGGATTGCTGGTCGGAAGGGCTCTGCATGCCTTGTAAGGTAGTAATTTGATGCTGTTCCAATTTTTTCACTATATTATATATATATATATATATATATATATATATATATATATATATATATATATATATATATATATATATATATATTATATATATATATATATACACATATATACACACACACTTTTGTTGTGTTTGCGGTGTTGTATAATATTTGGTTTAGTATAATGTGTTGATAGTGTACATATTGTATATAATATTGTATATAGGACGGTGTGAATGTAGTTGGGGTTGTATATAGTAGTATGAATGAAGCTGGGCCGGGGGGTCTTACATGATTTTATACTATTCATTATTTATTATTTTACGGGGGTATTCATGTAGTTATGGGTATTTGGCTTTTCGCCTTTTAGTTTGTTTTTTTTCTTTATTTTATTTGAATTTTTCTTTCTTGTCCCTGATTTGTAGGTCATGAACTTTCTCCATTTTGTTTCCGTTTCCGGTTTATTTCTTTGTGATTTGTGTCGTCTTTTGTCGTCTGATTGGAGTTTTGTTCTTATGTTTTGTTCTGTTGTGTTTTACTTGGTAATGTATTGTAGTTTTGTCACGTGAAGTATTTTTATATAATAAAAAAAGACCTACATTCTATTACTCCCTGTTATCAGCCATCTCAGAATGGAGAGAGGGTGGTTACACACTTTTCCTGCTGTGTGTGATGACTGCGGACGTTCCTGCCTTTGTCGCCCGCTCCCCAGGTCCGCACGGTCAGGTGCTGCGCTGCCCCCGTCTGGCACACAGCGAGGAGCGGTACTGGGGTAAGGACGGTCCTGACTGGATGCACCTTGTCACGGTGCAATGGCTTTTAGGCTCTTTTGAATAAATCTAACGTTGGCCGAGCCCGTCTGCATTTTCCATGTGTTACCATTGACTTATTGCAGCGTTTCCGCACATTGTTTTCATTCTCGGTTATACAATGATCTGATGGTTTGTTACAATGTATCAGGCTACTCTCCTCCGAGGATTGTCTGGACACAACTGTAACAAACCCGCTGCTGTGTGAGTATTAGGTGTTGTGCATGGCTATGCAGAGCTCAGCCACTAGAGGACGCTCTTCTACACAGTCAGTATGAGAGCTATAACAGCCCAGATCCTACGTCCTACCTGCAGGTCGGAGGAGGGGTGGCCTTCGCTGGCCTGGCCGGCAGTGGCGGGGGGCTCCTGGCGGCGCTCTTATGCTCTAGCTTGTGGCGTTTCAGCGGCAGCGGCGGAGCCTCCAGCTTTAGCGCTTCCTCTTTGCCTTCATCACTGTCACTAATTTCAGGATCATCGTAGGGGAGAAGAAAAGACAGAGAGGGGAGACCGGGGGTGGCCGGGCTTCGGGGCGACTCCTCCACAGCAGGAGGTTCTGGCCCAGGGACCGGAGATAAGGATTTGGGAGGACTGATGGAAAATTTAAGGGGGGGTCCGCGGCCACTTCTTGGAGGGATAGGCGGTGGGGAGGAACCCCTCCGCGAAGGCTCAGGAATAGGGTTCGGATCTAAGGACGTCTGCTGCTCGGACAGAGATTTGGGTAGAAGGTTGCGCTTCTTTGGGATGGGTCGGACCCCCGAGGCCTCCATAGATTGATCCTCGGATAGCGACTTCTGCAGCGACGCCAGGATTCGTTTCCGATGTCCCGGGAGGTGGATCCCGATGGCGGTCAGAGACTCCTCGCTGAGGTTCTGCACCTCCGACACCGTGCGAATGGCGTGCTTCTCAAAGAGCTCGTAGTACTGGTCCAGCTTTATAGTCTGCAGCCATTCAGAGACAGGCCGAGAGGACACCTCCGACATGGCGGACCACCGTCACTGCATCACTGTGCCGGCCCGACACCTGCAACACAACAAGGAGCAATTAATGAGGAAACCCAACTGCGAGGGGGAACGTAGCGCCACACGGGGGCGTAATCACCATAGCACAGGGGTGATCGCGACTGGACCCGTGCGGGTGGAGGTCTGCCAACGCCAGATGAGGGTCCGAGGACGCACACTCATCTGAAGTGTATTGTGGTGTACAGACCCAGCGGCTCCCTGCACTGCAATACACGCTGCCGGCCATTCAGAGGCATAATGCCTAACCAATGGTAGTGACGTCATGGGTTCCCACTGCCTGTATACAGGAGTCAGCCGCCGGCTTCACAAGAGGACGCCGAGCAGTGGGGGAGCAGAGGGAAGGGGGGGCAGAACAGAGGCAGCAAGGAGGACATATACCAGGATGGGGCCAATATCCACCAGGATGGGGGCCAATATACACCAGGATGGGGGCCAATATACACCAGGATGGGGGACATGCAGTATATACCAGGATGGGGGCCCATATCCACCAGGATGGGGCCCATATCCACCAGGATGGGGCCCATATACACCAAGGTGGGGGCCAATATCCACCAGGATGGGAAACATGCAGTGTATACCAGGATGCGGGCCCATATCCACCAGGATGGGGGGCCAATATCCACCAGGATGGGGAACATGTAGTATATACCAGGATGGGGGCCCATATACACCAGGATGGGGAACATGTAGTATATACCAGGATGGGGGCCAATATCCACCAGGATGGGGAACATGTAGTATATACCAGGATGGGGGCCCATATACACCAGGATGGGGGATATGCAGTATACACCAGGATGGGGGCCCATATACACCAGGATGGGGGATATGCAGTATATACCAGGATGGGGGCCGTATACACCAGGATGGGGACTAAGCAGTATACACCAGGATGGGGACTAAGCAGTATACACCAGGATGGGGACTAAGCAGTATACACCAGGATGGGGACTAAGCAGTATACACCAGAATGGGGACTAAGCAGTATACACCAGGATGGGGACTAAGCAGTATACACCAGGATGGGGACTAAGCAGTATACACCAGGATGGGGACTAAGCAGTATACACCAGGATGGGGACTAAGCAGTATACACCAGGATGGGGACTAAGCAGTATACACCAGGATGGGGACTAAGCAGTATACACCAGGATGGGGGACATGCAGTATACACCAGGATGGGGGACATGCAGTATACACCAGGATGGGGGCCCATATCCGCCAGGATGGGGGGGCCCATATCCGCCAGGATGGGGGGGCCCATATCCGCCAGGATGGGGGGGCCCATATCCGCCAGGATGGGGGGGCCCATATCCGCCAGGATGGGGGGGCCCATATCCGCCAGGATGGGGGGGCCCATATCCGCCAGGATGGGGGGGGCCCATATCCGCCAGGATGGGGGGGCCCATATCCGCCAGGATGGGGGGGCCCATATCCGCCAGGATGGGGGGGCCCATATCCGCCAGGATGGGGGGGCCCATATCCGCCAGGATGGGGGGGCCCATATCCACCAGGATGGGGGCCCATATCCACCAGGATGAGGGCCCATATCCACCAGGATGGGGCCCATATACACCAGGATGGGGCCCATATACACCAGGGTGGGGGCCCATATACACCAGGATGGGGCCCATATACACCAGGGTGGGGGCCAATATCCACCAGGATGGGAAACATGCAGTGTATACCAGGATGCGGGCCAATATACACCAGGCTGGGGGACATGCAGTATATACCAGGATGGGGGCCCATATACACCAGGATGGGGGACCATATCCACCAGGATGGGAAACCTGTAGTATATACCAGGATGGGGGCCCATATACACCAGGATGGGGGATATGCAGTATACACCAGGATGGGGGCCCATATCCACCAGGATGGGGGATATGCAGTATATACCAGGATGGGGGCTGTATATACCAGGATGGGGGCCATATACACCAGGATGGGGGATCTGCAGTATATACCAGGATAGGGGCCCATATACACCAGGATAGGGGCCCATATCCACCAGGATGGGAAACATGTAGTATATACCAGGATGGGGGCCCATATACACCAGGATGGGGGATATGCAGTATACACCAGGATGGGGGCCCATATCCACCAGGATGGGGGATATGCAGTATATACCAGGATGGGGGATATGCAGTATATACCAGGATGGGGGCCGTATATACCAGGATGGGGGCCATATCCACCAGGATGGGGAACATGCAGTATATACCAGGATAGGGGCCCTTTTACACCAGGATGGGGGCCATATACACCAGGATGGGGGATATGAAGTATATACCAGGATAGGGGCCCTTTTACACCAGGATGGGGGCCACATACTCACCAGGATGGGGGACAATGATATTACATATATCGGGATGGGGACAAATCCATGTATAACAGGACAGCAGATCTATATATACCAGGATAGAGGGCGTATGAATGTATATATATCAGGATGGAGGGGGGGACATAGTCCATATTTTACACCATTGGACTCTAGTTGTGCCACAACTAATACAAGCTATACTATCAGCAGGTCAATAAAACATGATAAAAAGCTCACGGCACTCTGTGTCCCCACGACAACTCCTCCTGTCCGACGCTTTCCAATTATGACATTGTAAGAATATGGATTTGGATCCACACAAACCTTATGGCAAACCTGCCTCCACAAAGCACAGGACAGGCAGAGTTGTCATGAGGACACAGGAGCGGTGGATGTCAAGCCCTGATCAAGGAAAAAAAAAAAAGATCTTTTTAAGAATGTGAGAACGCGCCCCACGTGTTTCTCGATACATCGCCATTAGCTGGAAAAAAGATGAAGAGCGAGATAATATCAAGATAAAGAGGCGATAATCTACGGTGACGTTATAAAAAGGACACAATGACGCTCTGGGGATGCAAACCCCGACTGACACTGATCCTGCACATCTGACCCTGAGCTCCAGACTGACACAGTGTAACAAACCCTCAGCTGCCAGAAGTGTTCAGTCATACCTCCCCCGAGGAAAAGAACATTGAATGAATCAGCAGAAATATAAAACTGCACAAACCATCAGCGGAAATAAACAGAAAAATACCAAGAATCCACTGCAGATAGTGAACCAGTGGGGCTGCGATATTCCTAGGAACTTAATAAGTAACTTAATCAGAAAAAGAAACACTGAGAAAGCAAAAAACCTCCTCCTATAGTCTGATACAGAAGATAAATACCGCAATGGCTTCCCGGATCAAAAGGCAAAAATAAAAAAGACTCAATAAAAAAAAAACTATACAAAAATCATTGATAGCATAGTAGTTATATTCTTGTACATAGGAGCAGTATTATAGTAGTTATATTCTTGTACATAGGGGCAGTATTATAGTAGTTATATTCTTGTATATAGGGGCAGTATTATAATAGTTATATTCTTGTACATAGGGGCAGTATTATAGTAGTTATATTCTTGTATATAGGGGCAGTATTATAGTAGTTATATTCTTGTACATAGGGGCAGAATTATAGTAGTTATATTCTTGTACATAGGGGCAGTATTATAATAGTTATATTCTTGTACATAGGGGCAGTATTATAGTAGTTATATTCTTGTACATAGGGGCAGTATTATAGTAGTTATATTCTTGTACATAGGAGCAGTATTATAGTAGTTATATTCTTGTACATAGGAGCAGTATTATAGTAGTTATATTCTTGTACATAGGGGCAGTATTATAGTAGTTATATTCTTGTACATAGGGGGCAGTGTTATAGTAGTTATATTCTTGTACATAGGGGCAGTATTATAGTAGTTATATTCTTGTACATAGGAGCAGTATTATAGTAGTTATATTCTTGTACATAGGGGCAGTATTATAGTAGTTATATTCTTGTACATAGGAGCAGTATTATAGTAGTTATATTCTTGTATATAGGGGCAGTATTATAATAGTTATATTCTTGTACATAGGGGCAGTATTATAGTAGTTATATTCTTGTACATAGGAGCAGTATTATAGTAGTTATATTCTTGTACATAGGAGCAGTATTATAGTAGTTATATTCTTGTACATAGGGGCAGTATTATAGTAGTTATATTCTTGTACATAGGGGCAGTGTTATAGTAGTTATATTCTTGTATATAGGAGCAGTATTCTAGTAGTTATATTCTTGTACATAGGGGCAGTATTATAGTAGTTATATTCTTGTACATAGGGGCAGTATTATAGTAGTTATATTCTTATACATAGGGGCAGTATTATAGTAGTTATATTCTTGTACATAGGGGCAGTATTATAGTAGTTATATTCTTGTACATAGGGGCAGTATTATAGTAGTTATATTCTTATACATAGGGGCAGTATTATAGTAGTTATATTCTTGTACATAGGGGCAGTATTATAGTAGTTATATTCTTGTACATAGGGGCAGTATTATAGTAGTTATATTCTTATACATAGGGGCAGTATTATAGTAGTTATATTCTTGTACATAGGAGCAGTGTTATAGTAGTTATATTCTTGTACATAGGAGCAGTATTATAGTAGTTATATTCTTGTACATAGGAGCAGTATTATAGTAGTTATATTCTTGTACATAGGGGCAGTATTATAGTAGTTATATTCTTGTACATAGGAGCAGTATTATAGTAGTTATATTCTTGTACATAGGGGCAGTATTATAGTAGTTATAATCTTGTACATAGGAGCAGTAGTATAGTAGTTATATTCTTGTACATAGGGGCAGTATTATAGTAGTTATATTCTTGTATATAGGAGGCAGTATTATAGTAGTTATATTCTTGTACATAGGGGGCAGTATTATAGTAGTTATATTCTTGTACATAGGAGCAGTATTATAGTAGTTATATTCTTGTACATAGGGGCAGTATTATAGTAGTTATATTCTTGTACATAGGAGCAGTATTATAGTAGTTATATTCTTGTACATAGGGGCAGTATTATAGTAGTTATATTCTTGTATATAGGGAGCAGTATTATAGTAGTTATATTCTTGTATATAGGAGGCAGTATTATAGTAGTTATATTCTTGTACATAGGGGGCAGTATTATAGTAGTTATATTCTTGTACATAGGGGCAGTATTATAGTAGTTATATTCTTGTACATAGGGGCAGTATTATAGTAGTCATATTTTGTACATTGTTGCAGTATTACAGTAGTTTCTAGATTGGCTCCTCTCTGTAGTATAAGGACAGATGTAGGTTGATGTTACAGTTTATGGACATTGTCTGATGATTCTTCCCATTTCAGAAGTCAGAGCTCACCGATTATATTCAGATCTCTCTGCCCTCTCAGGTTTGGGTTTCCGGAGGCTCTAGGATATAAGGTGACATACTGTGAAGCTATTGCCATATAGACTATTACCGTAATGTTCAGCATTGGTCAGTAACTTGCAGGCGCACGGTTGGCACAGGCCTCTTCCCGTCCCCATCACTATGTCCGATAACAGAGAACACAGGATAATTACCCAGTGAAGCCCCGGAGGCGACTTGTTCCTACAGACGTCCCCTGTGACCTGGAACAACCAGACATAGAAGTCATTGTGTTGTATCTGGATGATGGGAGAGATCAGTGGTAACAGAATATCCAGCAGTCGGCGGCTGATGTCAGGTGCGAGATGAAGCAGAAAGTGTTAAATGTCTATACATTATATATCCATGATACCACAATATTAAAGGGGAAGTTCGCGCATAACTTTAGGTTCAGGTGGAAAGTCTCCTTGTACCTGGGGAGATTCGGGCTGTTCCTTTACAGTTGTGGCCACATATGACACCGACCCCAATACTGGTTTTCACAATGTTTCCTGCTTTACGTTTCATAGTGACACCATAAGTGATAACATGAATTGCCAACCATTGCAGCCATTCCTTCCAAAAACACCATTTCCACTGTCACAAAATAAGCTCCTTACATAATTCCACAGAACTGCTCATTAGCTCAGGAAAAAGTGTTAACAAGGACAAGGCAGCTGATATAGCAAGCAGCGTGACAAAGTCATACGAGCAGAGCGTTTGCTGTTAAGTGTCTGGTCCTTCACACGAACCATGTTACTTCCAAAGAAATACATGCAGTATCACTGCATTGCATCAAAAGAGCTTCACAGGCAAGGACATTGCCAATTCTGAGATTTCCTCTAAATCGCCCATTTATCAGATTATCAAGAACAAACTGTATGAGACATCTGGAAGATGATTGTTCGGAGAAGAAAAGTGGTACTGTGCAGTGTATATATACAGAGGAGTGGTACTGTGCAGTGTATATATACAGGACAGGAGGAGTGGTACTGTGCAGTGTATATATACAGGAGGAGCGGTACTGTGCAGTGTATATATACAGGAGAGGAGGAGTGGTACTGTGCAGTGTATATATACAGGAGGACTGGTACTGTGCGGTGTATATATACAGGACAGGAGGAGTGGTACTGTGCAGTGTATATATACAGGAGGAGTGGTACTGTGCAGTGTATATATACAGCACAGGAGGAGTGGTACTGTGCAGTGTATATATACAGGAGGACTGGTACTGTGCGGTGTATATATACAGGACAGGAGGAGTGGTACTGTGCAGTGTATATATACAGGAGGAGTGGTACTGTGCAGTGTATATATACAGGAGGAGTGGTACTGTGCAGTGTATATATACAGGACAGGAGGAGTGGTACTGTGCAGTGTATATATACAGGAGGAGTGGTACTGTGCAGTGTATATATACAGGACAGGAGGGGTGGTACTGTGCAGTGTATATATACAGGACAGGAGGGGTGGTACTGTGCAGTGTATATATACAGGACAGGAGGAGTGGTACTGTGCAGTGTATATACACAGGACAGGAGGAGTGGTACTGTGCAGTGTATATATACAGGAAAGGGGGAGTGGTACTGTGCAGTGTATATATATACCGGAGGAGTAGTACTGTGCAGTGTTTATATACAGGACAGGAGGAGCGGTACTGTGCAGTGTATATATACAGGACAGGAGGAGCGGTACTGTGCAGTGTATATATACAGGACAGGAGGAGCGGTACTGTGCAGTGTATATATACAGGACAGGAGGAGTGGTACTGTGCAGTATATATACAGGAGGAGAGGTACTGTGCAGTGTATATATACAGGAGAAGTGGTACTGTGCAGTGTATATATACAGGACAGGAGGAGTGGTACTGTGCAGTGTATATATACAGGAGGAGTGGTACTGTGCAGTGTATATATACAGGAGGAGTGGTACTGTGCAGTGTATATATACAGGACAGGAGGAGAGGTACTGTGCAGTGTATATATACAGGACGGGAGGAGTGGTACTGTGCAGTATATATACAGGAGGAGAGGTACTGTGCAGTGTATATATACAGGAGAAGTGGTACTGTGCAGTGTATATATACAGGACAGGAGGAGTGGTACTGTGCAGCGTATATATACAGGAGGAGCGGTACTGTGCAGTGTATATATACAGGAGAAGCGGTACTGTGCAGTGTATATATACAGGACAGGAGAAGTGGTACTGTGCAGTGTATATATACAGGACAGGAGGACTGGTACTGTGCTGTGTATATATACAGGAGGAGCCGTACTGTGCAGTGTATATATACAGGAGGAGTGGTACTGTGCAGTGTATATATACAGGAGAAGTGGTACTGTGCAGTGTATATATACAGGACAGGAGGAGTGGTACTGTGCAGTGTATATATACAGGAGGAGCGGTACTGTGCAGTGTATATATACAGGACAGGAGGAGTGGTACTGTGCAGTGTATATACAGGAGGAGTGGTACTGTGCAGTGTATATATACAGGACAGGAGGTGCGGTACTGTGCAGTGTATATATACAGGACAGGAGGAGTGGTACTGTGCAGTGGATATATACAGGAGGAGCGGTACTGTGCAGTGTATATATACAGGGGGAGTGGTACTGTGCAGTGTATACATACAGGAGGAGTGGTTCTGTGCAGTGTATATATACAGGACAGGAGGAGTGGTACTGTGCAGTGTATATATACAGGAGGAGTGGTACTGTGCAGTGTATATATACAGGACAGGAGGTGCGGTACTGTGCAGTGTATATATACAGGACAGGAGGAGTGGTACTGTGCAGTGTATATATACAGGAGGAGTGGTACTGTGCAGTGTATATATACAGGAGGAGTAGTACTGTGCAGTGTATATATACAGGAGGAGTGGTACTGTGCAGTGTATATATACAGGAGGAGTGGTACTGTGCAGTGTATATATACAGGAGGAGTACTGTGCAGTGTATATATACAGGAGGAGTGGTACTGTGCAGTGTATATATACAGGACAGGAGGAGCGATACTGTGCAGTGTATATATACAGGAGGAGTGGTACTGTGCAGTGTATATATACAGGAGTGGTACTGTGCAGTGTATATATACAGGACAGGAGGAGCGATACTGTGCAGTGTATATATACAGGACAGGAGGAGTACTGTGCAGTGTATATATACAGGACAGGAGGAGTGCTGTGCAGTGTATATATACAGGAGGAGCGGTACTGTGCAGTGTATATATACAGGACAGGAGGAGCGATACTGTGCAGTGTATATATACAGGAGGAGCGGTACTGTGCAGTGTATATATACAGGAGGAGTGTACTGTGCAGTGTATATATACAGGAGGAGCGGCACTGTGCAGTGTATATATACAGGAGAAGTGGTACTGTGCAGTGTATATATACAGGAGAAGTGGTACTGTGCAGTGTATATATACAGGACAGGAGGAGTGGTACTGTGCAGTGTATATATACAGGAGGAGTGGTACTGTGCAGTGTATATATACAGGAGAAGTGGTACTGTGCAGTGTATATATACAGGACAGGAGGAGCGATACTGTGCAGTGTATATACAGGAGGAGCGGTACTGTGCAGTGTATATACACAGGAGGAGTGGTACTGTGCAGTGTATATATACAGGACAGGAGAGGTACTGTGCAGTGTATATATACAGGGGGAGTGGTACTGTGCAGTGTATATATACAGGAGGAGTGGTACTGTGCAGTGTATATATACAGGAGTGGTACTGTGCAGTGTATATATACAGGACAGGAGGAGCGATACTGTGCAGTGTATATATACAGGAGGAGCGGTACTGTGCAGTGTATATATACAGGAGGAGTGTACTGTGCAGTGTATATATACAGGAGGAGTGGCACTGTGCAGTGTATATATACAGAACAGGAGGAGTGGTACTGTGCAGTGTATATATACAGGAGGAGTGGTACTGTGCAGTGTATATATACAGGAGGAGGGTACTGTGCAGTGTATATATACAGGAGGAGCGGTACTGTGCAGTGTATATATACAGGACAGGAGGAGCGATACTGTGCAGTGTATATATACAGGAGGAGTGGTACTGTGCAGTGTATATATACAGGACAGGAGGAGCGATACTGTGCAGTGTATATACACAGGAGGAGTGGTACTGTGCAGTGTATACATACAGGAGGAGTGGTACTGTGCAGTGTATATACACAGGAGGAGCGGTACTGTGCAGTGTATATATACAGGACAGGAGGAGCGATACTGTGCAGTGTATATACACAGGAGGAGTGGTACTGTGCAGTGTATATATACAGGAGGAGCGGTACTGTGCAGTGTATATACACAGGAGGAGCGGTACTGTACAGTGTATATATACAGGAGGAGTGGTACTGTGCAGTGTATATATACAGGACAGGAGGAGTGGTACTGTGCGGTGTATATATACAGGAGGAGTGGTACTGTGCAGTGTATATATACAGGACAGGAGGAGTGGTACTGTGCAGTGTATATATACAGGAGGAGAGGTACTGTGCAGTGTATATATACAGGAGGAGCGGTGCTGTGCAGTGTATATATACAGGAGGAGCGGTACTGTGCAGTGTATATATACAGGAGGAGTGGTACTGTGCAGTGTATATATACAGGACAGGAGGAGTACTGTGCAGTGTATATATACAGGGGAGTGGTGCTGTGCAGTGTATATATATACAGGAGGAGAGGTACTGTGCAGTATATATATATATATATATATATATATATATATATATATATATATATATATATATATATATACAGGACAGGAGGAGTAGTACTGTGCAGTGTATATATACAGGAGGAGTGGTACTGTGCAGTGTATATATACAGGGGAGTGGTACCGTGCAGTGTATATATACAGGAGGAGCGGTGCTGTGCAGTGTATATATACAGGAGGAGGGGTACTGTGCAGTGTATATATACAGGAGGAGTGGTACTGTGCAGTGTATATATACAGGAGGAGTGGTACTGTGCAGTGTATATATACAGGGGAGTGGTACTGTGCAGTGCATATATACAGGAGGAGTGGTACTGTGCAGTGTATACATACAGGAGGAGTGGTACTGTGCAGTGTATATACACAGGAGGAGCGGTACTGTGCAGTGTATATATACAGGACAGGAGGAGCGATACTGTGCAGTGTATATACACAGGAGGAGTGGTACTGTGCAGTGTATATATACAGGAGGAGCGGTACTGTGCAGTGTATATACACAGGAGGAGCGGTACTGTACAGTGTATATATACAGGAGGAGTGGTACTGTGCAGTGTATATATACAGGACAGGAGGAGTGGTACTGTGCGGTGTATATATACAGGAGGAGTGGTACTGTGCAGTGTATATATACAGGACAGGAGGAGTGGTACTGTGCAGTGTATATATACAGGAGGAGAGGTACTGTGCAGTGTATATATACAGGAGGAGCGGTGCTGTGCAGTGTATATATACAGGAGGAGCGGTACTGTGCAGTGTATATATACAGGAGGAGTGGTACTGTGCAGTGTATATATACAGGACAGGAGGAGTACTGTGCAGTGTATATATACAGGGGAGTGGTGCTGTGCAGTGTATATATATACAGGAGGAGAGGTACTGTGCAGTATATATATATATATATATATATATATATATATATATATATATATATATATATATATATATATATATATATATATATATATATATACAGGACAGGAGGAGTAGTACTGTGCAGTGTATATATACAGGAGGAGTGGTACTGTGCAGTGTATATATACAGGGGAGTGGTACCGTGCAGTGTATATATACAGGAGGAGCGGTGCTGTGCAGTGTATATATACAGGAGGAGGGGTACTGTGCAGTGTATATATACAGGAGGAGTGGTACTGTGCAGTGTATATATACAGGAGGAGTGGTACTGTGCAGTGTATATATACAGGGGAGTGGTACTGTGCAGTGCATATATACAGGAGGAGTGGTACTGTGCAGTGTATATATACAGGAGGAGTGGTACTGTGCAGTGTATATATACAGGACAGGAG
>NC_135234.1:774805544-774865544 GCF_051348905.1 Ranitomeya variabilis
AGGGCGACATTACGGGCCAGAGTGGGCGTGATATTACAGGCCGGGAGGGAGCGGGATATTACAGGGTGTGGAGGGTGATATCCACACATCTATTTTCAGTGGCCAGGAGACATAGGCTATTATCTGAAAGTTTACTGAATTTATGTGTTTTTCTTCGGTTGGTCAAGAAACATGGACTATAATCATACAAGTCTGAATGTTGACACTCTGGAATTGATGTTTGTGAAATTGCCGAATGGCTGCTGTTTACCTCTTATATCAGTTCCTACAGATTTTTGTCTGCTATTTTTGCAAGACAGGGACGTGGGGCTATTGAAGTTTGCTAATATGTTGATTACACATTGTACCAGGCCATGCAGGTTGTTGACCTGCAAAACAGAGGACAAACTATGTAAATTGATTAAATTCTCAAACAATGAGGGACGAGACCCCACCACCTTCCCCCAATCCTTTGGAAAATGCCTGATTAAGAGCTGTGAACTATAAAAGGGAGATGTGTCTCTTTATCTGAAGAAATTTACAAAACCACAGCCAGGAACACACTACAGGACAGCTGCCAGGATTCCATGGACCTAGCTGGAAGAATACAAATCTACTCCATCAACTATCACTGAACCCACAGAAACGCTTGGGGAAGCCTGGTTGGGACCCTTTGGTCACCTGGCCCCATGGAGATGTTCAGAGAAGCCAGGTTGGGACCCTCCAGTCACCTGGTCACGTACTATAATGGAGTGTCATCCTCCTTAGCTTATCGTTACCTCCTCTCTGTGTGTGCGCCACAGGTGGGCAATCAGCACTGGAAGCTCTGAAGAAACATCTGCCATTATCCCAGCGAGTCAGCGGAAGGGTGAGACTGCAATGTGCACCATCTTGGGTATTTGCTGGGACTGTTCTATGTGTTATTGTCTGTTTGAAGTTCAATAAAGTAATGCCACACGGTGTTACCCTCACCCTGTGGTGTCAGAGTGGTATCCTGCCCACGGGGAAGGAAAGCGGGTATTCACTGGGTCTGAGAACGAGAGCGGAGGGGGAGGAGGACAGAGCGGTGCAAACAAAGGGAGGGGAGGAGGACAGAGCAGTGTGAACAAGGGTAGGGGAGGAGGACAGAGTTGTTTAATTTTGTAGAAAAAAAAAAGCAGATCACAGACATGGCACAAAACTAAAGTCATTTCAAATGGCAACTTTCTGGCTTTAAGAAACACTAAAAGAAATCAAGAACAAGTAATTTGGTAATCAGTAATGGTTACTTTTTTTAACCAAGCATAGGGAAAAATTATGGAATCATGAAAAACAAAAAAAAAACCTCCAACACATCACTAGCATATTGTTGCACCACCTCTGGCTTTTATTACAGCTTGCCGTCTCTGGGGCCTGGACTTAATGAGTGTCACACAGGACTCTGCCTCCAACTTTCTCTGATTGCTGTCACCAGATCAGCTTTGCAGGTTGGAGCCTTGTCATGGACCATTTTCTTCAACTTCCACCAAAGATTCTCAATTGGATTGAGATCCGGACTATTTGCAGCCCATGACATTGACCTTATGTGTCTATTTTCCAGGAATGTTTGCACAATTTTTGCTCTATGGCAGGATGCATTATCATCTTGAAAAATGATTTCCTCATCCCCAAACATCCTTTCAATTGATGGGAAAAGAAAAGTGTCCAAAATATCAACATAAACTTGTGCATTTATTGAAGCTGTAATGACAGCCGTCTCCCCAGTGCCTTTACCTGACATGCAGCCCCATATCATCAATGACTGGGGAAATTTGCATGTTCTCTTCAGGCAGTCATCTTTATAAATCTCATTGGAACGGCACCAAACAAATGTTCCAGCATCATCACCTTGCCCAATGCAGATTCGTGATTCATCACTGAATACGACTTTCATCCAGTCATCCACAGTCCACGATTGCTTTTCCTTAGCCCATTGTAACCTTGTTTTTTTCTGTTTAGGTGTTAATGAGTATGTAAATCCCATTTCCTTTAGGCGGTTTCTTACAGTTCGGTCACAGACGTGGACTCCAGTTTCCTCCCATTCGTTCCTCATTTGATTTATTGTGCATTTCCTGTTTTGGAGACATATTGCTTTAAGTTTCCGGTCTTGACGCTTTGATGTCTTCCTTGGTCTACCAGTATGTTTGCCTTTAACAACCTTCCCATGTTGTTTGTATTTGGTCCAGATTTTAGACACATCTGACTGTGAACAATCAACATCTTTTGCAACATTGTGTGATGATTTACCCTCTTTTAAGAGTTTGATAATCCTCTCCTTTGTTTCAATTGAGATCTCTGGTGTTGGAGCCATGATTCATGTCAGTCCACTTGGTGCAACAGCTCTCCAACGTGTGATCACTCCTTTTTAGATGCAGAATAACAAGCAGATCTAATTTGATGCAGGTGTTAGTTTTGGGAATGAAAATGTACAGGGTGATTCCATAATTTTTTCCTCAGAATTGAGCGATTCCATAATTTTTCCCCTATGCTTGGTTAAAAAAAGTAACCATTACTGACTACCACATTTTTTGTTCTTGATTTCTTTAGTATTTCTTAAAGCCAGAAAGTTGCCATTTGAATTTACTTTAGTTTTGTGTCATGTCTGTGATCTGCTTTTTTTCTACAAAATTAAACAACTGAATGAACATCCTCCAAGGCCGGTGATTCCATAATTTTTGCCAGGGGTTGTAGATGTAGAAGAAGACTCAATACATCATGGAAGGTGGGCACGGTGGGCGAGATGGATCTGTACACTCCTGGGCCCCGGCCATGCAGGATACAATGCTGGTGTCGTATACCCACGTGGTCAAAATTGTTGGTCCCCCTCGATTAATGACAGAAAAACCCACAATGGTCACAGAATTAACTTGATTCTGACAAAAGTAATAATAAAAGATCTATGAAAATGAACAAATGAAGGTCAGACATTGCTTTTCCACCATGCTTCCACAGAATTTAAAAAAATAAAATAAACCTCATGAAATCGGCCTGGACAGAAATGATGGTTCCTTAACTTAATATTTTCTTGCACAACTTTTTGAGGCAATCGCTGCAATCAGAGGATTCCTGTAACTGTCAATGAGACTTCTGCGCCTCTCGACAAATATTTTGGCCGCTCCTCAAGAGCAAACTGCTCCAGTTGTCTCGTGTCTGAAGGTTGCCTCTTCCAGACGACATGTTTCAGATCTTTCCAAAGATGCTCAATAGGATTTAGGTCAGGGCTCATAGAAGACCACTTCAGAATAGTCCAATGTTTTCTCTCAGCCATTCTTAGGTGTTTTTAGCTGTGTGTTTTGGGTCATTATTCTGTTACAAGACCCATGACCTGCGCCTGAGACCAAGCTTTCTGACACTGGGCAGCACATTTCTCTCTAGAATCCCTTGATAGTCTTGAGATTTGATTGTACCCTGCACAGATTCTAGACACCGTGTGCCAGATGCAGCAAAGCAGCCCCAGAACATAGCAGAGCCTCCTCCATGCTTCACAGTAGGGACAGTGTTCTTTTCTTGACATGCTTAATGTTTCCGTCTGTGAACATAGAGCTGATGTGTCTTGCCAAAAAGTTCCATTTTTGTCTCATCTGTCCATAGGACATTCTCCCAGAAGCTTTGTGGCTTGTCAACATGTAGTTATGTAAATTCCAGTCTGGCTTTTTTATGATTTTTTTTCTACAATGGTGTCCTCCTTGGTCGTCTCCCATGAAGTCCACTTTGGCTCATACAATGCGGATGGTGCGATCTGACACTGATATTCCTTGAGCTTGAAGTTCACCTTTAATCTGTTCAAAAGTTTTTCTGGCTCTTTTGTTACCATTCGTATTATCTGTCTCTTTGATTTGTCACCAATGTTCCTCTGCGGCCTCGTCCAAGGAGGTCGGCTACAGTCCCATGGATCTTACATTTCTGAATAATATGTGCAGCTGTAGTCACAGGAACATCAAGCTGCTTGGAGATGGTCTTATAACTTTTACCTGTAACATGTTTGTCTATAATTTTCTTTCTAATCTCCTGAGACAACTCTTTCCTTCGCTTCCTTTGGTCCATGTTGAGGGTGGTACACACCATGTCACCACACAGCACAGTGAGGATCTGTAGCCTTATATACCGGCCCCTCACTGATTCCAGGATTGTAGACCCCTGTGATGATCGTGAGTGGACACACCGCGATCTAACATGTCCCTTTTGTAACATTATCTTCAGGGTTCCCATCATGTCTGTCCAGGCCGATTTCATGAGTTTTATTTTATTTCTATGGAAGCCTGGTGAAAAGCAATGTCTGACCTTCATTTGTTCATTTTCATATATCTTTTATTATTACTTTTGTCAGATTCAAGTTATTTCTGTGACCATTGTGGGGTTTTCTGTCATTAATCGAGGGGGACCAACAATCTTGACCACGTGTTATGTGTTAGTTTTACCAGAACAAGCCCTCGCCATCTGTGTGGATTGTGGACTTGAACATGGCGGATTTTTTGCTCTGCGATCTCAGGCTACATTCACACCTGAATCCGGGAATTCCATTTTTCTGTTCTGTTTTGAAAAATTTAATTTCAAACTGATTCAGCTGCGTAAGTGACGTGACGGCAGCAAAGAGGCCCCTTTATGATTACTACGGGGTCTGGCCCGATCCCATTAAGTGTCCGACCATTTATAGCCCTGGAATAATCAATGCGGCCCCTCCGGTTCTATCACTGACACCACAGATCCATGAAGGACATTAATTCTGCTTGTAATAATATGTAATATCCGAACACAGGTGTGAACACGGCCGAAGAGAAAAGTAAAAGTGGATTCATCGAGAAAGACGGAGGAGGGTAATGTACAGGTTACACAGGCATAGCACAGGGAGGCGGGGGAGAGGCGGACGCCTCAGGGCTAAAAATCAGGTTTGCCCTTGGGTTTCATTATAAATAATGGAGCTTTTGTCTGCTCCATCCTCAACGTGTCACTGTACATGGCCGACTGCAGGGTGAGCTACCAGTGATCAGTCAGGGAGCGCCTTCTTGGGTCTGTAAGTCTGCTCTCACCTCCTGGGTCAGCATTGCCTCCGTCCCAGTGTCGCCTCCATCCCGCCGCCTCCCAGTGTCGCCTCCATCCCGCCGCCTCCCAGCGTCGCCTCCATCCCGCAGCCTCCCAGTGTCGCCTCCATCCCGCCGCATCCCAGTGTCGCCTCCATCCCGCCGCATCCCAGTGTCGCCTCCATCCCGCCGCCTACCAGTGTCGCCTCCATGCCGCCGCCTACCAGTGTCGCCTCCATCCCGCCGCCTACCAGTGTCGCCTCCATCCCGCCGCCTACCAGTGCCGCCTCCCAGTGTCATCTCCCAGGTTCGCCTCCATCTCGTCGCCTCCATCCCGCCTCCTACCAGTGCCGCCTCCCAGTGTCACCTCCAGCCAACCGCCTCCCAGTGTCATCTACCAGGTTCGCCTCCATCCCGCCGCCTCCCAGTGTCGCCTCCATCCCGCCGCCTCCCAGTGTCGCCCCCATCCCGCCGCCTCCCAGTGGAGCCCCCATCCCGCCGCCTCCCAGTGGAGCCCCCATCCCGCCACCTCCCAGTGGAGCCCCCATCCCGCCACCTCCCAGTGGTGCCTCCATCCCGCCGCCTCCCAGTGCCGCCTCCATCCCGCAGCCTCCCAGTGTCGCCTCCATCCCGCAGCCTCCCAGTGTCACCTCCATCCCGCTGCCTACCAGTGCCGCCTCCCAGTGGTGCCTCCATCCCGCCGCCTCCCAGTGGAGCCTCCATCCCCCCGCCTCCCAGTGGAGCCTCCATCCCGCTGCCTACCAGTGCCGCCTCCCAGTGGCGACTCCTTCTCCCCGCCTCCCAGTGTCACCTCCATCCCGCTGCCTACCAGTGCCGCCTTCCCAATGGTGACTCCATCCCGCCGCCTCCCAGTGCCGCCTTCCAATGGCGACTCCATCCCACCACCTCCCAGTGCCACCTCCATCCCGCTGCCTACCAGTGCCACCTCCATCCCGCTGCCTACTAGTGCCGCCTACATCCCGCTGCCTACCAGTGCCACCTTTCAGTGTCGCCTCCGTCCCGCTGCCTACCAGTGCCACCTTTCAGTGTCGCCGCCGTCCCGCTGCCTACCAGTGCCGCCTCCGTCCCCAGGTTATGCTGCACCCGCACTGTTGGGGGGTCACTACACACGTTGAGTCGGTGCCATTCTTTGCGGCTGCCACTGACTGTTCATTCCACTGCTGGATACATTGTATCAGTTGTGTCCTTTGATGTATTGATATCAGGCTGATAATTATTTATGGGCTGCAGACCCCGATCCTGCAGCGACACTCGGACATGACGGACAGAAGGGACCAGACTGTGATCCTTGCGATCCTTCTGTTTGTGGGGGACGCGTCCACACGCAGATCTCCCCGGGACGGTCGCTGAGCGATGGACACAGCCGTAATGTCGGAGCGGCTCCGTGCACTGATAATTCTGCTGACAACTACTGAACTTCATTTCCTGTCCTCTGACAACTTTTACATCTGCTGCTCTCCGACAATTCACCTCTGACCACGGACAGTGATCAACACATTTACCCTTCGTGTCCCAGTGCCACAATGAAGCCCCCACACAACTTCTTACATGACCAGCGACCTCCGCACAAAATCCCCCCGACCACAAATATCACATTCACCTCCCGAGCAGATGGGAGCGGAGACGTCCCTGCAGAGCGTCACTTCCCTGCAGAGCGTCGCCAGCGAGGCCCGGAAATGTGATAACCACCGCCGTCCAGGAAGAGGCACCCCCGTAATGTGTACACAGCCCCCCGCCGTAATGTGCACGCAGCACCCTGCACCCCTGTAATGTGTACACAGCCCCCCGCCAAATGTGTGCCCAGCCCCCCGCCGTATTCTGTACACAGCACCCTGCACCCCCGTAATGTGTACACAGCCCCCACCAAATGTGTACACAGCCCCCCGCCGTAATGTGTACGCAGCCCCCACCAAATGTGTACGCAGCCCCCCGCCATAATGAGTACGCAGCCCCCCGCCATAACGAGTACACAGTCCCCCCGCCGTAATGTGTACGCAGCCCCCCACCATAATGTGTACACAGCCCCCCACCATGTGTACGCAGCCACCCGCATCCCCTGTAATGTGTACACAGCTCTCCGCCGTAATGTGTATGCAGCCCCCCGCCATAATGTGTACACAGCCTCCTGCACACGGCAGATACACAGTATCATACAAGATAGGATTAGATACACGGCTCAGCAGACGGTATCACACAGGAGAGGATTAGATACACGGCTCAGCAGACGGTATCACACAGGAGAGGATTAGATACACGGCTCAGCAGTCAGTATCACACAGGAGAGGATTAGATACACGGCTCAGCAGTCAGTATCACACAGGATAGGATTAGATACACGGCTCAGCACAGTATCACAGGAGAGGATTAGATACACGGCTCAGGAGACGGTATCACACAGGAGAGGATTAGATACACGGCTCAGCAGACAGTATCACACAGGATAGGATTAGATACACAGCTCAGTCAGTATCACATGAGAGGATTAGAAACACGGCTCAGCAGTCAGTATCACACAGGATAAGATTAGACACAGCTCAGCAGACAGTATCACACAGGAGAGGATTAGATACACAGCTCAGCAGTCAGTATCACACAGGAGAGGATTAGATACACGGCTCAGCAGACAGTATCACACAGGATAGGATTAGATACACGGCTCAGCAGACAGTATCACACAGGAGAGGATTAGATACACGGCTCAGCAGTCAGTATCACACAGGAGAGGATTAGATACACGGCTCAGCAGTCAGTATCACACAGGAGAGGGTTAGATACACGGCTCAGCAGACAGTATCACACAGGAGAGGATTAGATACACGGCTCAGCAGTCAGTATCACACAGGAGAGGGTTAGATACACGGCTCAGCAGTCAGTATCACACAGGAGAGGATTAGATACACAGCTCAGCAGTCAGTATCACACAGGAGGGGATTAGATACACGGCTCAGCAGTCAGTATCACACAGGACAGGATTAGATACACGGCTCAGCAGACAGTATCACACAGGAGAGGATTAGATACAGCTTAGCAGACAGTATCACACAGGAGAGGATTAGATACACGGCTCAGACTCTCCTGGGTGCAGCAGTAGATACGTGACATGACAGTTCAGTTCACACATCATTATGTGGTTTGTTGCCCAACCTGGAAGTGACACTCGGGGGCCGCGCAGGAAGGGTCGGACGCTCACACGTGACCGTGGGGACTGGACCAGCAGCAAGAAAACTCCCGAAACCAGGACCTCAGACCTCCGGGGCCACAGACCCCCCAGGACGCTCCGCTCCCCATTCTCTGTAATCGCTGTAGATTTCTAATGGAAGCTGGAGGTGAAAGTCACAGCAGCAGAGACCGAGACCAGCAGAGACCGAGACCAGCACAGGCGACTTCCTCACAGCTGAGGGGTTGTTAGGCTATGTTCACATTTGCGTTGTGCACCGCAGCGTCGGCGCCGCAACGCACAACGCAAACAAAAACGCAGCAAAACGCATGCACAACGCTGCGTTTTGCGACGCATGCGTCCTTTTTTTGGTTGATTTTGGACGCAGCAAAAATGCAACTTGCTGCGTCCTCTGCGCCCGGACGCGTGCGCCGCAGGGACGCATGCGGCGCAAAACGCAAGTACAACGCATATCCATGCGCCCCCATGTTAAATATAGGGGCGCATGAGGCATGCGGCGACGCTGCGGCGCAGACCGCAAATGTGAACGTAGACTTACAGTGGTGTCCAGCGCAGCCAATCCTCAGAGATCACTGAGGATCATCACTGGATAGAACTGGAACAAACCCTCAGCTGTGAGATACATTCAGTCCAAGAAACCCACTAATGCTGCAATACATTCTGCTCCATCAGCAGAGACGCTGCTCCTCTATAGGATGTGTACTGTATAAAGGAAGCTGTAGTACTACAAGGCTCAGCCATTCCCACACTGTGGCAGACTTCATCGCATTGGTAATGTCACTGTTAAACGGACTCAAGTAACTGACGAGGACAAGAGCGGCTCCTGCAGGACACAGGGGGATATAGTGTGCCCCCCATATACAGTACAGGCCGGGGGGCTGCAGGGAAGAAGCTTCCAGACGGACGTGATAATGGGGTATTTCTATCTATTAGCAAAAAGAATGAAGAACAGAGAAATGTAAAGCCCATCAGTATCTGGTGACCGCCCGTCTCCTCCATCATCAGTATCTGGTGACCGCCCGTCTCCTCCATCATCAGTATCTGGTGACCGCCCGTCTCCTCCATCATCAGCATCTGGTGACCGCCCGTCTCCTCCATCATCAGTATCTGGTGACCGCCCGTCACCTCCATCATCAGTATCTGGTGACCACCCGTCACCTCCATCATCAGTATCTGGTGACCGCCCCTCTCCTCCATCATCAGTATGTGGTGACCGCCCGTCTCCTCCATCATCAGTATCTGGTGACCGCCCGTCTCCTCCATCATCAGTATCTGGTGACCGCCCGTCTCCTCCATCATCAGTATCTGGTGACCGCCCGTCTCCTCCATCATCAGTATCTGGTGACCGCCCGTCTCCTCCATCATCAGTATGTGGTGACCGCCCCTCTCCTCCATCATCAGTATCTGGTGACCGCCCGTCTCCTCCATCATCAGTATCTGGTGAGCGCCCGTCACCTCCATCATCAGTATCTGGTGACCGCCCCTCTCCTCCATCATCAGTATCTGGTGACCGCCCGTCTCCTCCATCATTAGTATCTGGTGACCGCCCGTCTCCTCCATCATCAGTATCTGGTGACCGCCCGTCTCCTCCATCATCAGTATCTGGTGACCGCCCGTCTCCTCCATCATCAGTATCTGGTGACCGCCCGTCTCCTCCATCATCAGTATGTGGTGACCGCCCCTCTCCTCCATCATCAGTATCTGGTGACCGCCCGTCTCCTCCATCATCAGTATCTGGTGAGCGCCCGTCACCTCCATCATCAGTATCTGGTGACCGCCCCTCTCCTCCATCATCAGTATCTGGTGACCGCCTGTCTCCTCCATCATCAGTATGTGGTGACCGCCCGTCACCTCCATCATCAGTATGTGGTGACCGCCCGTCACCTCCATCATCAGTATGTGGTGACCGCCCGTCACCTCCATCATCAGTATGTGGTGACCGCCCGTCACCTCCATCATCAGTATGTGGTGACCGCCCGTCACCTCCATCATCAGTATGTGGTGACCACTCGTCACCTCCATCAGTATCTGGTGACCGCCCGTCACCTCCATCATCAGTATCTGGTGACCACTCGTCACCTCCATCAGTATCTGGTGAGCACCCGTCACCTCCATCATCAGTATGTGGTGACCGCCCATCACCTCCATCATCAGTATCTGGTGACCGCCCCTCTCCTCCATCATCAGTATGTGGTGACCGCCCGTCTCCTCCATCATCAGTATGTGGTGACCGCCCGTCACCTCCATCATCAGTATCTGGTGACTGCCCCTCTCCTCCATCATCAGTATGTGGTGACAGCCCGTCTCCTCCATCATCAGTATGTGGTGACCGCCCGTCTCCTCCATCATCAGTATCTGGTGACCGCCCGTCTCCTCCATCATCAGTATCTGGTGACCGCCCGTCACCTCCATCATCAGTATCTGGTGACCGCCCATCACCTCCATCATCAGTATCTGGTGACCGCACGTCTCCTCCATCATCAGTATCTGGTGACCGCCCCTCTCCTCCATCATCAGTATCTGGTGACCGCCCGTCTCCTCCATCATCAGTATCTGGTGAGCACCCGTCACCTCCATCATCAGTATGTGGTGACCGCCCCTCTCCTCCATCATCAGTATCTGGTGACCGCCCGTCGCCTCCATCATCAGTATCTGGTGACCGCCCCTCACCTCCATCATCAGTATCTGGTGACCGCCCGTCACCTCCATCATCAGTATCTGGTGACCGCCCCTCTCCTCCATCATCAGTATGTGATGACCGCCCGTCACCTCCATCATCAGTCTCTGGTGACCGCCCGTCTCCTCCATCATCAGTATCTGGTGAGCACCCGTCACCTCCATCATCAGTATGTGGTGACCGCCCCTCTCCTCCATCATCAGTATCTGGTGACCGCCCGTCGCCTCCATCATCAGTATCTGGTGACCGCCCCTCACCTCCATCATCAGTATCTGGTGACCGCCCGTCACCTCCATCATCAGTATCTGGTGACCGCCCCTCTCCTCCATCATCAGTATGTGATGACCGCCCGTCACCTCCATCATCAGTCTCTGGTGACCGCCCGTCACCTCCATCATCAGTATCTGGTGAGCACCCGTCACCTCCATCATCAGTATCTGGTGACCGCCCGTCTCCTCCATCATCAGTATGTGGTGACCGCCCGTCCCCTCCATCATCAGTATCTGGTGAGCACCCATCACCTCCATCATCAGTATCTGGTGACCGCCCCTCTCCTCCATCATCAGTATGTGGTGACCGCCCGTCTCCTCCATCATCAGTATGTGGTGACCGCCCGTCTCCTCCATCATCAGTATGTGGTGACCGCCCGTCACCTCCATCATCAGTATCTGGTGACCGCCCGTCTCCTCCATCATCAGTATGTGGTGACCGCCCGTCCCCTCCATCATCAGTATCTGGTGAGCACCCATCACCTCCATCATCAGTATCTGGTGACCGCCCCTCTCCTCCATCATCAGTATGTGGTGACCGCCCGTCGCCTCCATCATCAGTATGTGGTGACCGCCCGTCGCCTCCATCATCAGTATGTGGTGACCGCCCGTCGCCTCCATCATCAGTATGTGGTGACCGCCCGTCGCCTCCATCATCAGTATCTGGTGACCGCCCGTCGCCTCCATCATCAGTATCTGGTGACCGCCCGTCACCTCCATCATCAGTATCTGGTGACCGCCCGTCACCTCCATCATCAGTATCTGGTGACCGCTCGTCGCCTCCGTAATCAGTATCTGGTGACTGCCCATCACCTCCATCATCAGTATGTGGTGACCGCCCGTCACCTCCATCATCAGTATCTGGTGACCGCCCGTCACCTCCATCATCAGTATCTGGTGACCGCCCCTCACCTCCATCATCAGTATCTGGTGACCGCCCGTCTCCTCCATCATCAGTATCTGGTGACCGCCCGTCACCTCCATCATCAGTATCTGGTGACCGCCCTTCGCCTCCATCATCAGTCTCTGGTGAGCACCCGTCACCTCCATCATCAGTATCTGGTGACCGCCCTTCGCCTCCATCATCAGTATGTGGTGATCAGATATTGGTGGGATGTACTTTCTCTTTTCTTCACTTTGTTAGCTAATAATCTATTAACTCTTCCATGTCTGGAGCTTCTGACTGCAGCCGTGCAGTGAGCACACGGCCAGGGAGATTGGTGTTAGTTCCTAGATCTGCAGGCTCTGGGGCTCTGCACCTGGCGGCTCTGCACCTGGCGGCTCCGCACCTGGCGGCTCTGCGCGGTGATCACCGCAGTCACCTGGGGAAGCGATTCTGCAGTGGAGCACAGAGCCGCGAGCATCACTGGTTAGTCTACGTTCACATTAGCGTTCGGCGCCGCAGCATGCGTCATGCGCCCCTATATTTAACATGGGGGCGCATGGACATGCGTTGTGCTGCGTTTTGCGACGCATGCGTTTTTTTGGCCGCAAGCGTTGGGCGCAGAGAATGCAGCAAGTTGCATTTTTTTTGCGTCCAACTTTCGGCGAAAAAGGACGCATGCGTCGCAAAACGCAGCGTTTTAGCGTGCGTTTTGTTGCGTTTTTGTTTGCGTTGTGCGTTGCGTCGCCGACGCAGCGGCGCACAACGCAAATGTGAACGTAGCCTAACTGTGGAGCCGTTCTGTTTGCGCAGACTTGGATGAGCTCAGCCGCCTGGGAATATCCGACTCCGCTCTGCTTAGTGCCGGGACAAGGCCGAGATTTAGGATTATGGTTTTGTTTTGGTGCTGGACAAAGTGCGGAAATAAAGGTCACTACTATTAATACAAGAATCCACTGTCTGTGAACGCGGAACTGACAGCGGGAACCCAACAAGGGCGACATAATCACCACACACCCAGGACTGCACCCCGACATCACCACAAGACACAAAACTGCTCCCGACAGACAAAGGTTATTACACTACAGGGGGATATAAGAGGAGCGGTGACATCACATCTTATTACAGTACAGGGAGATATAAGAGGAGCGGTGATATCACATCTTATTACAGTACAGGGAGATATAAGAGGAGCGGTGATATCACATCTTATTACAGTACAGGGGGATATAAGAGGAGCGGTGATATCACATCTTATTACAGTACAGGATGATATCAGAGGAGCGGTGATATCACATCTTATTACAGTACAGGGAGATATAAGAGGAGCGGTGATATCACATCTTATTACAGTACAGGGGATATAAGAGGAGCGGTGATATCACATCTTATTACAGTACAGGGGATATAAGAGGAGCGGTGATATCACATCTTATTACAGTACAGGGGGATATAAGAGGAGCGGTGATATCACATCTTATTACAGTACAGGGGGATATAAGAGGAGCGGTGATATCACATCTTATTACAGTACAGGGTGATATAAGAGGAGCGGTGATATCACATCTTATTACAGTACGGGTGATATAAGAGGAGCGGTGATATCACATCTTATTACAGTACAGAGGGATATAAGAGGAGCGGTGATATCACATCTTATTACAGTACAGGGGGATATAAGAGGAGCGGTGATATCACATCTTATTACAGTACAGGGGATATAAGAGGAGCGGTGATATCACATCTTATTACAGTACAGGGGGATATAAGAGGAGCGGTGATATCACATCTTATTACAGTACAGGGGATATAAGAGGAGCGGTGATATCACATCTTATTACAGTACAGGGGGATATAAGAGGAGCGGTGATATCACATCTTATTACAGTACAGGGGGATATAAGAGGAGCGGTGATATCACATCTTATTACAGTACAGGGGATATAAGAGGAGCGGTGATATCACATCTTATTACAGTACAGGGGGATATAAGAGGAGCGGTGATATCACATCTTATTACAGTACAGGGGGATATAAGAGGAGCGGTGATATCACATCTTATTACAGTACAGGGGGATATAAGAGGAGCGGTGATATCACATCTTATTACAGTACAGGGTGATATAAGAGGAGCGGTGATATCACATCTTATTACAGTACAGGGTGATATAAGAGGAGCGGTGATATCACATCTTATTACAGTACAGGGGATATAAGAGGAGCGGTGATATCACATCTTATTACAGTACAGGGGATATAAGAGGAGCGGTGATATCACATCTTATTACAGTACAGGGTGATATAAGAGGAGCGGTGATATCACATCTTATTACAGTACAGGGGGATATAAGAGGAGCGGTGATATCACATCTTATTACAGTACAGGGGGATATAAGAGGAGCGGTGATATCACATCTTATTACAGTACAGGGTGATATAAGAGGAGCGGTGATATCACATCTTATTACAGTACGGGTGATATAAGAGGAGCGGTGATATCACATCTTATTACAGTACAGGGGGATATAAGAGGAGCGGTGATATCACATCTTATTACAGTACAGGGGGATATAAGAGGAGCGGTGATATCACATCTTATTACAGTACAGGGGATATAAGAGGAGCGGTGATATCACATCTTATTACAGTACAGGGGATATAAGAGGAGCGGTGATATCACATCTTATTACAGTACAGGGGGATATAAGAGGAGCGGTGATATCACATCTTATTACAGTACAGGATGATATAAGAGGAGCGGTGATATCACATCTTATTACAGTACAGGGGGATATAAGAGGAGCGGTGACATCACATCTTATTACAGTACAGGGTGATATAAGAGGAGCGGTGATATCACATCTTATTACAGTACAGGGTGATATAAGAGGAGCGGTGATATCACATCTTATTACAGTACAGGGGGATATAAGAGGAGCGGTGATATCACATCTTATTACAGTACAGGGGGATATAAGAGGAGCGGTGATATCACATCTTATTACAGTACAGGGGGATATAAGAGGAGAGGTGATATCACATCTTATTACAGTACAGGGGGATATAAGAGGAGCGGTGATATCACATCTTATTACAGTACAGGGGATATAAGAGGAGCGGTGATATCACATCTTATTACAGTACAGGGGGATATAAGAGGAGCGGTGATATCACATCTTATTACAGTACAGGGGATATAAGAGGAGCGGTGATATCACATCTTATTACAGTACAGGGGGATATAAGAGGAGAGGTGATATCACATCTTATTACAGTACAGGGGGATATAAGAGGAGAGGTGATATCATATCTTATTACAGTACAGGGGGATATAAGAGGAGCGGTGATATCACATCTTATTACAGTACAGGGGGATATAAGAGGAGCGGTGATATCACATCTTATTACAGTACAGGGGGATATAAGAGGAGCGGTGATATCACATCTTATTACAGTACAGGGTGATATAAGAGGAGCGGTGATATCACATCTTATTACAGTACAGGGTGATATAAGAGGAGCGGTGATATCACATCTTATTACAGTACAGGGGATATAAGAGGAGCGGTGATATCACATCTTATTACAGTACAGGGGATATAAGAGGAGCGGTGATATCACATCTTATTACAGTACAGGGTGATATAAGAGGAGCGGTGATATCACATCTTATTACAGTACAGGGGGATATAAGAGGAGCGGTGATATCACATCTTATTACAGTACAGGATGATATAAGAGGAGCGGTGATATCACATCTTATTACAGTACAGGGGGATATAAGAGGAGCGGTGATATCACATCTTATTACAGTACAGGATGATATAAGAGGAGCGGTGATATCACATCTTATTACAGTACAGGATGATATAAGAGGAGCGGTGATATCACATCTTATTACAGTACAGGGGGATATAAGAGGAGCGGTGATATCACATCTTATTACAGTACAGGATGATATAAGAGGAGCGGTGATATCACATCTTATTACAGTACAGGTGATATAAGAGGAGCGGTGATATCATCTTATTACAGTACAGGGGATATAAGAGGAGCGGTGATATCACATCTTATTACAGTACAGGGGATATAAGAGGAGCGGTGACATCACATCTTATTACAGTACAGGGTGATATAAGAGGAGCGGTGATATCACATCTTATTACAGTACAGGGGGATATAAGAGGAGCGGTGATCTCACATCTTATTACAGTACAGGGGGATATAAGAGGAGCGGTGATATCACATCTTATTACAGTACAGGGGGATATAAGAGGAGCGGTGATATCACATCTTATTACAGTACAGGGGGATATAAGAGGAGCGGTGATCTCACATCACAATTTAGTGTCCTCTCCACAGCCCTTCCCTGTGTTGTGCCCGGCGCCCTCTCGTACCTCCGGTGACATTTCTCGCCTGCAGTGACAATGGCTTCTCCCTTACACCAGAACTTCCTCATTGCTGAAGCAGCAGAATGTGAATGTGGTGACATCAGTGAGAAGTCTGACACAGGCCCAGAATCACGTGACCTCAGGTAGAGAATATAGTAACATAGTTATTAAGGTTGAAGGAAGACTAAGTCCATCTAGTCCAACCCATAGCCTAACCTAACATGTTGATCCAGAGGAAGGCAAAAAAAAACCATGTGGCAAATAGTAAGCTCCACATTGGGGAAAAAAATTCCTTCCCGACTTCACATACGGCAATCAGACTAGTCATCTGCAAATATTGAAATTCTACTCTGAATGCCCCCTACAAGGTCATTAATAAATATGTTAAAAAGAAGAGGGCCCAATACTGACCCCTGTGGTACCCCACTGCTAACCGTGACCCAGTCCGAGTGTGCTCCATTAATAACCACCCTTTGTTTCCTATCCCTGAGCCAGCTCTCAGCCCACTTACACATATTTTCCCCTATCCCCATTACTCTCATTTTATGTATCACCCTTTTGTGTGGCACCGTATCAAAAGCTTTTGAAAAGTCCATATACACTACATCCACTGGGCTCCCTTGGTCCAGTCCTGAACTTACCTCTTCATAGAAGCTGATCAGATTAGTCTGACAGGACCGGTCCATAGTAAACCCGTGCTGATACTGGGTCATGAGGTTATTCCTCCTCAGATACTCCAGTATAGCATCCCTTAGAATGCCCTCCAGGATTTTACCCACAGTAGAGGTGAAGCTTACTGGCCTATAATTTCCGAGTTCAGTTTTTGCCCCTTTTTGAATATTGGCCCCACATTTGCTATACGCCAGTCCTGTGGTACAGACCCTGTTATTATGGACTCTTTCAAGCTGCGCCCACCAGTCACATGACCCCAGGAGGAGAAGCCGCGCCCACCAGTCACATGACCCCAGGTGGAGAAGCCGCGCCCACCAGTCACATGACCCCAGGAGGAGAAGCCGCGCCCACCAGTCACATGACCCCAGGTGGAGAAGCCGCGCCCACCAGTCACATGACCCCAGGAGGAGAAGCCGCGGCCACCAGTCACATGACCCCAGGTGGAGAAGCCGCGCCCACCAGTCACATGACCCCAGGTGGAGAAGCCGCGCCCACCAGTCACATGACCCCGGGGGCAGCGCCTGCATCCATTCCCCATGATACACTGCACCACAGATCATTGCAGCAGCTGCCATCTCCGCGCTCGACCCCTCCGCAGGTCGCACCTTCAGGATTTCCTCATTATGGTAGAAGATGTAATTATCATCAAGGCGTCAGAAATGGCCGCAGGTTCTCAGTGCTCCGATACTGAGGACACCATGAAAACATCTGCTGGAGCCGTGAGGACCGGATTTAGGAAAAACATATTGTAGGTTTCACCCCCTCACACAACTTCCTTCTCCACAATTACAGGAAAGTTCATCCTGTGCCGCCTGGTTCATGAAATGAATGTAAGAACGATAAGGACCGACACAGGGAGGACGAATATATCAGAATCCTCACATTCAGGAAGCGGAGTGACGACGAGAGGACGGAATAATGGCGACCCCCCCAACATGGGTCCAGGGAGTGCGGCCCCCACAACAGCAGCCATACTGGTGGTCACCTGGACAAACAGGACGACCAGGGACTGACAGATCCGGGACCCCGGACTCCCACAGCCCTGCCCAACTGCAAGCACATCTACTGCACTAGTCACCTCCAGAGCTGCACTCACTATTCTATTAAATTGTGTCTCATCCTCCAGTCACCTCCAGAGCTGTGGTCACTATTCTGCTGTTACATTGTGTTTTATCCTCCAATCACCTCCAGAGCTGCGGTCACTATTCTGCTGTTACATCGTGTCTTATCCTCCAGTCACCTCCAGAGCTGCGGTCACTATTCTGCTGTTACATCGTGTCTTATCCTCCAATCACCTCCAGAGCTGCGGTCACTATTCTGCTGTTACATCGTGTCTTATCCTCCAGTCACCTCCAGAGCTGCGGTCACTATTCTGCTGTTACATCATGTATTATCCTGCAGCCGGACGCACCTAGTTCACAGGAGAATACATAAGATGAGAGGTCACATGACCGGAGAGTATTTACGTTTGCAACAATGCTGGAAACATAATTGTCCCCACATCGAGTTGAAGACCCCAGAATCCGCGGCGCAGACCCCTCCCCTCAGCTGTTTACTAAAGAAAATCAAACGTTTATATAAATTGTATCCATTATTTACAAAAAGCAAAAGAGAAAAAGAAAATATCCAGTCCTGACCTCAGCCCCGGAGCTGACGCTCTAATATCAGACCTCAGTGACCGCTCTACACTATATACTCCTATATATCCAGTCCTGACCTCGGCCCCGGAGCTGACGCTCTAATATCAGACCTCAGTGACCGCTCTACACTATATACTCCTATATATCCAGTCCTGACCTCAGCCCCGGAGCTGACGCTCTAATATCAGACCTCAGTGACCGCTCTACACTATATACTCCTATATATCCAGTCCTGACCTCAGCCCCGGAGCTGACGCTCTAATATCAGACCTCAGTGACCGCTCTACACTATATACTCCTATATATCCAGTCCTGACCTCAGCCCCGGAGCTGACGCTCTAATATCAGACCTCAGTGACCGCTCTACACTATATACTCCTATATATCCAGTCCTGACCTCGGCCCCGGAGCTGACGCTCTAATATCAGACCTCAGTGACCGCTCTACACTATATACTCCTATATATCCAGTCCTGACCTCAGCCCCGGAGCTGACGCTCTAATATCAGACCTCAGTGACCGCTCTACACTATATACTCCTATATATCCAGTCCTGACCTCGGAGCTGACGCTCTAATATCAGACCTCAGTGACCGCTCTACACTATATACTCCTATATATCCAGTCCTGACCTCTGCCCCAGAGCTGACGCTCTAATATCAGACCTCAGTGATCGCTCTACACTATATACTCCTATATATCCAGTCCTGACCTCAGCCCCGGAGCTGACGCTCTAATATCAGACCTCAGTGACCGCTCTACACTATATACTCCTATATATCCAGTCCTGACCTCAGCCCCGGAGCTGACGCTCTAATATCAGACCTCAGTGACCGCTCTACACTATATACTCCTATATATCCAGTCCTGACCTCAGCCCCGGAGCTGACGCTCTAATATCAGACCTCAGTGACCGCTCTACACTATATACTCCTATATATCCAGTCCTGACCTCAGCCCCGGAGCTGACGCTCTAATATCAGACCTCAGTGACCGCTCTACACTATATACTCCTATATATCCACTCCTGACCTCGGCCCCGGAGCTGACGCTCTAATATCAGACCTCAGTGACCGCTCTACACTATATACTCCTATATATCCAGTCCTGACCTCAGCCCCGGAGCTGACGCTCTAATATCAGACCTCAGTGACCGCTCTACACTATATACTCCTATATATCCAGTCCTGACCTCAGCCCTGGAGCTGACGCTCTAATATCAGACCTCAGTGACCGCTCTACACTCCTATATATCCAGTCCTGACCTCAGCCCCAGAGCTGACGCTCTAATATCAGACCTCAGTGACCGCTCTACACTATATACTCCTATATATCCAGTCCTGACCTCAGCCCCGGAGCTGACGCTCTAATATCAGACCTCAGTGACCGCTCTACACTATATACTCCTATATATCCAGTCCTGACCTCAGCCCCGGAGCTGACGCTCTAATATCAGACCTCAGTGACCTCTCTACACTATATACTCCTATATATCCAGTCCTGACCTCAGCCCCGGAGCTGACGCTCTAATATCAGACCTCAGTGACCTCTCTACACTATATACTCCTATATATCCAGTCCTGACCTCAGCCCCGGAGCTGACGCTCTAATATCAGACCTCAGTGACCTCTCTACACTATATACTCCTATATATCCAGCCCTGACCTCAGCCCCGGAGCTGACGCTCTAATATCAGACCTCAGTGACCGCTCTACACTATATACTCCTATATATCCAGTCCTGACCTCAGCCCCGGAGCTGACGCTCTAATATCAGACCTCAGTGACCGCTCTACACTATATACTCCTATATATCCAGTCCTGACCTCAGCCCCGGAGCTGACGCTCTAATATCAGACCTCAGTGACCGCTCTACACTATATACTCCTATATATCCAGTCCTGACCTCAGCCCCGGAGCTGACGCTCTAATATCAGACCTCAGTGACCTCTCTACACTATATACTCCTATATATCCAGCCCTGACCTCAGCCCCGGAGCTGACGCTCTAATATCAGACCTCAGTGACCGCTCTACACTATATACTCCTATATATCCAGTCCTGACCTCAGCCCCGGAGCTGACGCTCTAATATCAGACCTCAGTGACCGCTCTACACTATATACTCCTATATATCCAGTCCTGACCTCAGCCCCGGAGCTGACGCTCTAATATCAGACCTCACTGACCGCTCTACACTATATACTCCTATATATCCAGTCCTGACCGCAGCCCCAGAGCTGACGCTCTAATATCAGACCTCAGTGACCGCTCTACACTATATACTCCTATATATCCAGTCCTGACCTCAGCCCCGGAGCTGACGCTCTAATATCAGACCTCAGTGACCGCTCTACACTATATACTCCTATATATCCAGTCCTGACCTCAGCCCCGGAGCTGACGCTCTAATATCAGACCTCAGTGACCGCTCTACACTATATACTCCTATATATCCAGTCCTGACCTCAGCCCCGGAGCTGACGCTCTAATATCAGACCTCAGTGACCGCTCTACACTATATACTCCTATATATCCAGTCCTGACCTCGGAGCTGACGCTCTAATATCAGACCTCAGTGACCGCTCTACACTATATACTCCTATATATCCAGTCCTGACCTCAGCCCCGGAGCTGACGCTCTAATATCAGACCTCAGTGATCGCTCTACACTATATACTCCTATATATCCAGTCCTGACCTCAGCCCCGGAGCTGACGCTCTAATATCAGACCTCAGTGATCGCTCTACACTATATACTCCTATATATCCAGTCCTGACCTCAGCCCCGGAGCTGACGCTCTAATATCAGACCTCAGTGACCTCTCTACACTATATACTCCTATATATCCAGTCCTGACCTCGGCCCCGGAGCTGACGCTCTAATATCAGACCTCAGTGATCGCTCTACACTATATACTCCTATATATCCAGTCCTGACCTCAGCCCCGGAGCTGACGCTCTAATATCAGACCTCAGTGACCGCTCTACACTATATACTCCTATATATCCAGTCCTGACCTCAGCCCCGGAGCTGACGCTCTAATATCAGACCTCAGTGACCGCTCTACACTATATACTCCTATATATCCAGTCCTGACCTCAGCCCCGGAGCTGACGCTCTAATATCAGACCTCAGTGACCGCTCTACACTATATACTCCTATATATCCAGTCCTGACCTCAGCCCCGGAGCGGACGCTCTAATATCAGACCTCAGTGACCGCTCTACACTATATACTCCTATATATCCAGTCCTGACCTCGGCCCCGGAGCTGACGCTCTAATATCAGACCTCAGTGACCGCTATACACTATATACTCCTATATATCCAGTCCTGACCTCGGCCCCGGAGCTGACGCTCTAATATCAGACCTCAGTGACCGCTCTACACTATATACTCCTATATATCCAGTCCTGACCTCAGCCCCGGAGCTGACGCTCTAATATCAGACCTCAGTGACCGCTCTACACTATATACTCCTATATATCCAGTCCTGACCTCAGACCCGGAGCTGACGCTCTAATATCAGACCTCAGTGATCTCTCTACACTATATACTCCTATATATCCAGTCCTGACCTCGGCCCCGGAGCTGACGCTCTAATATCAGACCTCAGTGATCGCTCTACACTATATACTCCTATATATCCAGTCCTGACCTCGGCCCCGGAGCTGACGCTCTAATATCAGACCTCAGTGATCGCTCTACACTATATACTCCTATATATCCAGTCCTGACCTCAGCCCCGGAGCTGACGCTCTAATATCAGACCTCAGTGACCGCTCTACACTATATACTCCTATATATCCAGTCCTGACCTCGGCCCCGGAGCTGACGCTCTAATATCAGACCTCAGTGATCTCTCTACACTATATACTCCTATATATCCAGTCCTGACCTCGGCCCCGGAGCTGACGCTCTAATATCAGACCTCAGTGACCGCTCTACACTATATACTCCTATATATCCAGTCCTGACCTCAGCCCCGGAGTTGACGCTCTAATATCAGACCTCAGTGATCGCTCTACACTATATACTCCTATATATCCAGTCCTGACCTCGGAGCTGACGCTCTAATATCAGACCTCAGTGACCGCTCTACACTATATACTCCTATATATCCAGTCCTGACCTCAGCCCCGGAGCTGACGCTCTAATATCAGACCTCAGTGACCGCTCTACACTATATACTCCTATATATCCAGTCCTGACCTCAGCCCCGGAGCTGACGCTCTAATATCAGACCTCAGTGACCGCTCTACACTATATACTCCTATATATCCAGTCCTGACCTCGGCCCCGGAGCTGACGCTCTAATATCAGACCTCAGTGACCGCTCTACACTATATACTCCTATATATCCAGTCCTGACCTCAGCCCCGGAGCTGATGCTCTAATATCAGACCTCAGTGACCGCTCTACACTATATACTCCTATATATCCAGTCCTGACCTCTGCCCCAGAGCTGACGCTCTAATATCAGACCTCAGTGACCGCTCTACACTATATACTCCTATATATCCAGTCCTGACCTCAGCCCCGGAGCTGACGCTCTAATATCAGACCTCAGTGACCGCTCTACACTATATACTCCTATATATCCAGTCCTGACCTCGGCCCCGGAGCTGACGCTCTAATATCAGACCTCAGTGACCGCTCTACACTATATACTCCTATATATCCAGTCCTGACCTCAGCCCCGGAGCTGACGCTCTAATATCAGACCTCAGTGACCGCTCTACACTATATACTCCTATATATCCAGTCCTGACCTCAGCCCCGGAGCTGACGCTCTAATATCAGACCTCAGTGATCGCTCTACACTATATACTCCTATATATCCAGTCCTGACCTCGGCCCCGGAGCTGACGCTCTAATATCAGACCTCAGTGACCGCTCTACACTATATACTCCTATATATCCAGTCCTGACCTCTGCCCCAGAGCTGACGCTCTAATATCAGACCTCAGTGACCGCTCTACACTATATACTCCTATATATCCAGTCCTGACCTCAGCCCCGGAGTTGACGCTCTAATATCAGACCTCAGTGATCGCTCTACACTATATACTCCTATATATCCAGTCCTGACCTCGGAGCTGACGCTCTAATATCAGACCTCAGTGACCGCTCTACACTATATACTCCTATATATCCAGTCCTGACCTCAGCCCCGGAGCTGACGCTCTAATATCAGACCTCAGTGACCGCTCTACACTATATACTCCTATATATCCAGTCCTGACCTCAGCCCCGGAGCTGACGCTCTAATATCAGACCTCAGTGATCGCTCTACACTATATACTCCTATATATCCAGTCCTGACCTCGGCCCCAGAGCTGACGCTCTAATATCAGACCTCAGTGACCGCTCTACACTATATACTCCTATATATCCAGTCCTGACCTCAGCCCCAGAGCTGACGCTCTAATATCAGACCTCAGTGACCGCTCTACACTATATACTCCTATATATCCAGTCCTGACCTCTGCCCCAGAGCTGACGCTCTAATATCAGACCTCAGTGACCTCTCTACACTATATACTCCTATATATCCAGTCCTGACCTCAGCCCCGGAGCTGACGCTCTAATATCAGACCTCAGTGACCGCTCTACACTATATACTCCTATATATCCAGTCCTGACCTCAGCCCCGGAGCTAACGCTCTAATATCAGACCTCAGTGACCGCTCTACACTATATACTCCTATATATCCAGTCCTGACCTCAGCCCCGGAGCTGACGCTCTAATATCAGACCTCAGTGACCGCTCTACACTATACACTCCTATATATCCAGTCCTGACCTCAGCCCTGGAGCTGACGCTCTAATATCAGACCTCAGTGACCGCTCTACACTATATACTCCTATATATCCAGTCCTGACCTCTGCCCCAGAGCTGACGCTCTAATATCAGACCTCAGTGACCTCTCTACACTATATACTCCTATATATCCAGTCCTGACCTCAGCCCCGGAGCTAACGCTCTAATATCAGACCTCAGTGACCGCTCTACACTATATACTCCTATATATCCAGTCCTGACCTCAGCCCCGGAGCTGACGCTCTAATATCAGACCTCAGTGACCGCTCTACACTATATACTCCTATATATCCAGTCCTGACCTCTGCCCCAGAGCTGACGCTCTAATATCAGACCTCAGTGACCGCTCTACACTATATACTCCTATATATCCAGTCCTGACCTCGGAGCTGACGCTCTAATATCAGACCTCAGTGATCGCTCTACACTATATACTCCTATATATCCAGTCCTGACCTCAGCCCCGGAGCTGACGCTCTAATATCAGACCTCAGTGACCGCTCTACACTATATACTCCTATATATCCAGTCCTGACCTCAGCCCCGGAGCTAACGCTCTAATATCAGACCTCAGTGACCGCTCTACACTGTATACTCCTATATATCCAGTCCTGACCTCAGCCCCGGAGCTGACGCTCTAATATCAGACCTCAGTGACCGCTCTACACTATATACTCCTATATATCCAGTCCTGACCTCAGCCCCGGAGCTGACGCTCTAATATCAGACCTCAGTGATCGCTCTACACTATATACTCCTATATATCCAGTCCTGACCTCGGCCCCGGAGCTGACGCTCTAATATCAGACCTCAGTGACCGCTCTACACTATATACTCCTATATATCCAGTCCTGACCTCAGCCCCGGAGCTGACGCTCTAATATCAGACCTCAGTGACCGCTCTACACTATATACTCCTATATATCCAGTCCTGACCTCAGCCCCGGAGCTGACGCTCTAATATCAGACCTCAGTGACCGCTCTACACTATATACTCCTATATATCCAGTCCTGACCTCAGCCCCGGAGCTGACGCTCTAATATCAGACCTCAGTGACCGCTCTACACTATATACTCCTATATATCCAGTCCTGACCTCAGCCCCGGAGCTGACGCTCTAATATCAGACCTCAGTGACCGCTCTACACTATATACTCCTATATATCCAGTCCTGACCTCAGCCCCGGAGCTGACGCTCTAATATCAGACCTCAGTGATCTCTCTACACTATATACTCCTATATATCCAGTCCTGACCTCGGCCCCGGAGCTGACGCTCTAATATCAGACCTCAGTGACCGCTCTACACTATATACTCCTATATATCCAGTCCTGACCTCAGCCCCGGAGCTGACGCTCTAATATCAGACCTCAGTGACCGCTCTACACTATATACTCCTATATATCCAGTCCTGACCTCGGCCCCGGAGCTGACGCTCTAATATCAGACCTCAGTGATCTCTCTACACTATATACTCCTATATATCCAGTCCTGACCTCGGCCCCGGAGCTGACGCTCTAATATCAGACCTCAGTGACCGCTCTACACTATATACTCCTATATATCCAGTCCTGACCTCAGCCCCGGAGTTGACGCTCTAATATCAGACCTCAGTGATCGCTCTACACTATATACTCCTATATATCCAGTCCTGACCTCGGAGCTGACGCTCTAATATCAGACCTCAGTGACCGCTCTACACTATATACTCCTATATATCCAGTCCTGACCTCAGCCCCGGAGCTGACGCTCTAATATCAGACCTCAGTGACTGCTCTACACTATATACTCCTATATATCCAGCCCTGACCTCGGAGCTGACGCTCTAATATCAGACCTCAGTGACCGCTCTACACTATATACTCCAATATATCCAGTCCTGACCTCAGCCCCGGAGCTGACGCTCTAATATCAGACCTCAGTGACCGCTCTACACTATATACTCCTATATATCCAGTCCTGACCTCAGCCCCGGAGCTGACGCTCTAATATCAGACCTCAGTGACCGCTCTACACTATATACTCCTATATATCCAGTCCTGACCTCGGCCCCGGAGCTGACGCTCTAATATCAGACCTCAGTGATCGCTCTACACTATATACTCCTATATATCCAGTCCTGACCTCAGCCCCGGAGCTGACGCTCTAATATCAGACCTCAGTGATCGCTCTACACTATATACTCCTATATATCCAGTCCTGACCTCAGCCCCGGAGCTGACGCTCTAATATCAGACCTCAGTGACCTCTCTACACTATATACTCCTATATATCCAGTCCTGACCTCAGCCCCGGAGCTGACGCTCTAATATCAGACCTCAGTGATCTCTCTACACTATATACTCCTATATATCCAGTCCTGACCTCAGCCCCGGAGCTGACGCTCTAATATCAGACCTCAGTGACCGCTCTACACTATATACTCCTATATATCCAGTCCTGACCTCAGCCCTGGAGCTGACGCTCTAATATCAGACCTCAGTGACCGCTCTACACTATATACTCCTATATATCCAGTCCTGACCTCTGCCCCAGAGCTGACGCTCTAATATCAGACCTCAGTGACCTCTCTACACTATATACTCCTATATATCCAGTCCTGACCTCAGCCCCGGAGCTAACGCTCTAATATCAGACCTCAGTGACCGCTCTACACTATATACTCCTATATATCCAGTCCTGACCTCAGCCCCGGAGCTGACGCTCTAATATCAGACCTCAGTGACCGCTCTACACTATATACTCCTATATATCCAGTCCTGACCTCTGCCCCAGAGCTGACGCTCTAATATCAGACCTCAGTGACCGCTCTACACTATATACTCCTATATATCCAGTCCTGACCTCGGAGCTGACGCTCTAATATCAGACCTCAGTGACCGCTCTACACTATATACTCCTATATATCCAGTCCTGACCTCAGCCCCGGAGCTGACGCTCTAATATCAGACCTCAGTGATCGCTCTACACTATATACTCCTATATATCCAGTCCTGACCTCAGCCCCGGAGCTGACGCTCTAATATCAGACCTCAGTGACCGCTCTACACTATATACTCCTATATATCCAGTCCTGACCTCGGCCCCGGAGCTGACGCTCTAATATCAGACCTCAGTGACCGCTCTACACTATATACTCCTATATATCCAGTCCTGACCTCAGCCCCGGAGCTGACGCTCTAATATCAGACCTCAGTGATCGCTCTACACTATATACTCCTATATATCCAGTCCTGACCTCGGAGCTGACGCTCTAATATCAGACCTCAGTGACCGCTCTACACTATATACTCCTATATATCCAGTCCTGACCTCAGCCCCGGAGCTGACGCTCTAATATCAGACCTCAGTGACCGCTCTACACTATATACTCCTATATATCCAGTCCTGACCTCGGAGCTGACGCTCTAATATCAGACCTCAGTGACCGCTCTACACTATATACTCCTATATATCCAGTCCTGACCTCAGCCCCGGAGCTGACGCTCTAATATCAGACCTCAGTGACCGCTCTACACTATATACTCCTATATATCCAGTCCTGACCTCGGAGCTGACGCTCTAATATCAGACCTCAGTGACCTCTCTACACTATATACTCCTATATATCCAGTCCTGACCTCAGCCCCGGAGCTGACGCTCTAATATCAGACCTCAGTGATCGCTCTACACTATATACTCCTATATATCCAGTCCTGACCTCAGCCCCGGAGCTGACGCTCTAATATCAGACCTCAGTGACCGCTCTACACTATATACTCCTATATATCCAGTCCTGACCTCGGCCCCGGAGCTGACGCTCTAATATCAGACCTCAGTGACCGCTCTACACTATATACTCCTATATATCCAGTCCTGACCTCAGCCCCGGAGCTGACGCTCTAATATCAGACCTCAGTGATCGCTCTACACTATATACTCCTATATATCCAGTCCTGACCTCGGCCCCGGAGCTGACGCTCTAATATCAGACCTCAGTGACCGCTCTACACTATATACTCCTATATATCCAGTCCTGACCTCAGCCCCGGAGCTGACGCTCTAATATCAGACCTCAGTGATCGCTCTACACTATATACTCCTATATATCCAGTCCTGACCTCGGAGCTGACGCTCTAATATCAGACCTCAGTGACCGCTCTACACTATATACTCCTATATATCCAGTCCTGACCTCAGCCCCGGAGCTGACGCTCTAATATCAGACCTCAGTGACCGCTCTACACTATATACTCCTATATATCCAGTCCTGACCTCGGAGCTGACGCTCTAATATCAGACCTCAGTGACCTCTCTACACTATATACTCCTATATATCCAGTCCTGACCTCAGCCCCGGAGCTGACGCTCTAATATCAGACCTCAGTGACCGCTCTACACTATATACTCCTATATATCCAGTCCTGACCTCGGAGCTGACGCTGTACACCTGCACTCATCCCCGTGTGCAGCAGCTCGGTGGCAGCAGACCTCGCACTCACCCGGGTCCCGGCGGCGGCTGCTCCGGTTGTTGTTCTGCTGCTTCCTCTTCTCTGGAGACTTCAATGAATAGAAGTAAAGTCTCTTTTCCGGGATGTGATTGGTCATCAGGCTGCAGAGTACGACATCTGCTGGAGACAATGTGCAACTGCACCCAGCAACCATGTACTAATATAATTCACCACAAGGGGGCGACCTCGGTCCACAAACAAGAGAGGGCTGCAAAGTCCACAGTATATACAGTATGTGATCAGTAAATCAGGAGAAAATCATTACAGAAACAAAAAGGAAAAAAATCCAAACAAATATGAAAGAACTCTCAGTAATTCTATCTATGGAACTCTATGGTGTCAGCTGACAGTGATGATCTCCCCCTAGTGGTGGCTGCAGACAGGATCTTATCATGTATATCTGTATACATAGAGCTCCCTCTAGTGGTGGCTGCAGACAGGATCTTATCATGTATCTCTGTATACAGGGAGCTCCCCCTAGTGGTGGCTGCAGACAGGATCTTATCATGTATCTCTGTATACAGGGAGCTCCCCCTAGTGGTGACTGCAGACAGGATCTTATCATGTATCTCTGTATACAGGGAGCTCCCCCTAGTGGTGGCTGCAGACAGGATCTTATCATGTATCTCTGTATACAGGGAGCTCCCCCTAGTGATGACTGCAGACAGGAACTTATGTATCTCTGTATACAGGGAGCTCCCCCTAGTGGTGGCTGCAGACAGGATCTTATTATGTATCTCTGTATACAGGGAGCTCCCCCTAGTGGTGGCTGCAGACAGGATCTTATCATGTATCTCTGTATACAGGGAGCTCCCCCTAGTGGTGGCTGCAGACATGATCTTATCATGTATCTCTGTATACAGGGAGCTCCCCCTAGTGGTGGCTGCAGACAGGATCTTATCATGTATCTCTGTATACAGGGAGCTCCCCCTAGTGGTGGCTGCAGACAGGATCTTATCATGGATCTCTGTATACAGGGAGCTCCCCCTAGTGGTGGCTGCAGGAAGGATCTTATCATGTATCTCTGTATACAGGGAGCTCCCCCTAGTGGTGACTGCAGACAGGATCTTATCATGTATCTCTGTATACAGGGAGCTCCCCCTAGTGGTGGCTGCAGACAGAATCTTATCATGTATCTCTGTATACAGGGAGCTCCCCCTAGTGGTGGCTGCAGACAGGATCTTATCATGTATCTGTATACAGGGAGCTCCCCCTAGTGGTGGCTGCAGGAAGGATCTTATCATGTATCTCTGTATACAGGGAGCTCCCCCTAGTGGTGGCTGCAGACAGGATCTTATCATGTATCTCTGTATACAGGGAGCTCCCCCTAGTGGTGACTACAGACAGAATCTTATCATGTATCTCTGTATACAGGGAGCTCCCCCTATTGGTGACTGCAGACAGGATCTTATCATGTATCTCTGTATACAGGGAGCTCCCCCTAGTGGTGGCTGCAGACAGGATCTTATCATGTATCTCTGTATACAGGGAGCTCCCCCTAGTGGTGGCTGCAGACAGGATCTTATCATGTATCTCTGTATACAGGGAGCTCCCCCTAGTGGTGGCTGCAGACAGGATCTTATCATGTATCTCTGTATACAGGGAGCTCCCCCTAGTGGTGGCTGCAGACAGGATCTTACCGTGTATCTCTGTATACAGGGAGCTCCCCCTAGTGGTGGCTGCAGACAGGATCTTACCGTGTATCTCTGTATACAGGGAGCTCCCCCTAGTGGTGGCTGCAGACAGGATCTTATCATGGATCTCTGTATACAGGGAGCTCCCCCTAGTGGTGGCTGCAGACAGGATCTTATCATGTATCTCTGTATACTGGGAGCTCCCCCTAGTGGTGACTGCAGACAGGATCTTATCATGTATCTCTGTATACAGGGAGCTCCCCCTAGTGGTGACTGCAGACAGGATCTTATCATGTATCTCTGTATACTGGGAGCTCCCCCTAGTGGTGTCTGCAGACAGAATCTTATCATGTATCTCTGTATACAGGTGAGCTCCCCCTAGTGGTGACTGCAGACAGGATCTTATCATGTATCTCTGTATACAGGGAGCTCCCCCTAGTGGTGGCTGCAGACAGGATCTTATCACGTATCTCTGTATACAGGGAGCTCCCCCTAGTGGTGGCTGCAGACAGGATCTTATCATGTATCTCTATACAGGGAGCTCCCCCTAGTGGTGGCTGCAGACAGAATCTTATCATGTGTCTCTGTATACAGGGAGCTCCCCCTAGTGGTGGCTGCAGACAGGATCTTACCGTGTATCTCTGTATACAGGGAGCTCCCCCTAGTGGTGGCTGCAGACAGGATCTTACCGTGTATCTCTGTATACAGGGAGCTCCCCCTAGTGGTGACTGCAGACAGGATCTTATCGTGTATCTCTGTATACAGGGAGCTCCCCCTAGTGGTGGCTGCAGACAGGATCTTATCATGTATCTCTGTATACAGGGAGCTCCCCCTAGTGGTGACTGCAGACAGGATCTTATCATGTATCTCTGTATACAGGGAGCTCCCCCTAGTGGTGGCTGCAGACAGGATCTTATCATGTATCTCTGTATACAGGGAGCTCCCCCTAGTGGTGGCTGCAGACAGGACCTTATCATGTATCTCTGTATACAGGGAGCTCCCCCTAGTGGTGGCTGCAGACGGGATCTTATCATGTACCTCTGTATACAGGGAGCTCCCCCTAGTGGTGGCTGCAGACGGGATCTTATCATGTATCTCTGTATACAGGGAGCTCCCCCTAGTGGTGACTGCAGACAGGATCTTATCATGTATCTGTATACAGGGAGCTCCCCCTAGTGGTGGCTGCAGACAGGATCTTATCATGTATCTCTGTATACAGGGAGCTCCCCCTAGTGGTGGCTGCAGACAGGATCTTATCATGTATCTCTGTATACAGGGAGCTCCCCCTAGTGGTGGCTGCAGACGGGATCTTATCATGTATCTCTGTATACAGGGAGCTCCCCCTAGTGGTGACTGCAGACAGGATCTTATCATGTATCTGTATACAGGGAGCTCCCCCTAGTGGTGGCTGCAGACAGGATCTTATCATGTATCTCTGTATACAGGGAGCTCCCCCTAGTGATGGCTGCAGACAGGATCTTATCATGTATCTCTGTATACAGGGAGCTCCCCCTAGTGGTGGCTGCAGACGGGATCTTATCATGTATCTCTGTATACAGGGAGCTCCCCCTAGTGGTGGCTGCAGACGGGATCTTATCATGTATCTCTGTATACAGGGAGCTCCCCCTAGTGATGGCTGCAGACAGGATCTTATCATGTATCTCTGTATACAGGGAGCTCCCCCTAGTGGTGGCTGCAGACAGGATCTTATCATGTATCTCTGTATACAGGGAGCTCCCCCTAGTGGTGACTGCAGACAGGATCTTATCATGTATCTGTATACAGGGAGCTCCCCCTAGTGGTGACTGCAGACAGGATCTTATCATGTATCTCGGTATACAGGGAGCTCCCCCTAGTGATGGCTGCAGACAGGATCTTATCATGTATCTCTGTATACAGGGAGCTCCCCCTAGTGGTGGCTGCAGACGGGATCTTATCATGTATCTCTGTATACAGGGAGCTCCCCCTAGTGGTGGCTGCAGACGGTATCTTATCATGTATCTCTGTATACAGGGAGCTCCCCCTAGTGGTGGCTGCAGACAGGATCTTATCATGTATCTTTGTATACAGGGAGCTCCCCCTAGTGGTGGCTGCAGACAGGATCTTATCATGTATCTCTGTATACAGGGAGCTCCCCCTAGTGGTGGCTGCAGACAGGATCTTATCATGTATCTCTGTATACAGGGAGCTCCCCCTAGTGGTGGCTGCAGACAGGATCTTATCATGTATCTCTGTATACAGGGAGCTCCCCCTAGTGATGGCTGCAGACAGGATCTTATCATGTGTCTCTGTATACAGGGAGCTCCCCCTAGTGGTGGCTGCAGACAGGATCTTATCATGTATCTCTGTATACAGGGAGCTCCCGCTAGTGGTGACTGCAGACAGGATCTTATCATGTATCTCTGTATACAACGAGCTCCCCCTAGTGGTGGCTGCAGACAGGACCTTATCATGTATCTCTGTATACAGGGAGCTCCCCCTAGTGGTGACTGCAGACAGGATATTATCATGTATGTCTGTATACAGGGAGCTCCCCCTAGTGGTGACTGCAGACAGGATGTTATCATGTATCTCTGTATACAGGGAGCTCCCCCTAGTGGTGGCTGCAGACAGGATCTTATCATCTATCTCTGTATACAGGGAGCTCCCCCTAGTGGTGGCTGCAGACAGGATATTATCATGTATCTCTGTATACAGGGAGCTCCCCCTAGTGGTGACTGCAGACAGGATCTTATCATGAATCTCTATACAGGGAGCTCCCCCTAGTGGTGACTGCAGACAGGATCTTATCATGTGTCTCTGTATACAGGGAGCTCCCCCTAGTGGTGGCTGCAGACAGGATCTTATCATGTATCTCTGTATACAGGGAACTCCCCCTAGTGGTGGCTGCAGACAGGATCTTATCCTGTATCTCAGTATACAGGGAGCTCCCCCTAGTGGTGGCTGCAGACAGAATGTTATCATGTATCTCTGTATACAGGGAGCTCCCCCTAGTGGTGGCTGCAGACAGGATCTTATCATGTATCTCTGTATACAGGGAGCTCCCCCTAGTGGTGGCTGCAGACAGGATCTTATCATGTATCTCTGTATACAGGGAGCTCCCCCTAGTGGTGGCTGCAGACAGGATCTTATCATGTATCTCTGTATACAGGGAGCTCCCCCTAGTGGTGACTGCAGACAGGATCTTATCATGTATCTCTGTATACAGGGAGCTCCCCCTAGTGGTGGCTGCAGACAGGATCTTATCATGTATCTCTGTATACAGGGAGCTCCCCCTAGTGGTGGCTGCAGTCAGGATCTTGTCATGTATCTCTGTATACAGGGAGCTCCCCCTAGTGGTGACTGCAGACAGGATCTTATCATGTATCTTTGTATACAGGGAGCTCCCCCTAGTGGTGGCTGCAGACAGGATCTTATCCTGTATCTCAGTATACAGGGAGCTCCCCCTAGTGGTGGCTGCAGACAGGATCTTATCATGTATCTCTGTATACAGGGAGCTCCCCCTAGTGGTGGCTGCAGACAGGATCTTGTCATGTATCTCTGTATACAGGGAGCTCCCCCTAGTGGTGACTGCAGACAAGATCTTATCATGTATCTTTGTATACAGGGAGCTCCCCCTAGTGGTGGCTGCAGACAGGATCTTATCCTGTATTTCAGTATACAGGGAGCTCCCCCTAGTGGTGGCTGCAGACAGAATGTTATCATGTATCTCTGTATTCAGGGAGCTCCCCCTAGTGGTGACTGGAGTCAGGATCTTATCATGTATCTCTGTATACAGGGAGCTCCCCCTAGTAGTGGCTGCAGACACAATCTTATCATGTATCTCTGTATACAGGGAGCTCCCCCTAGTGGTGGCTGCAGACAGGATGTTATCATGCATCTCTGTATACAGGGAGCTCCCCCTAGTGGTGGCTGCAGACAGGATCTTATCATGTATCTCTGTATACAGGGAGCTCCCCCTAGTGGTGGCTGCAGACAGGATCTTATCATGTACCTCTGTATACAGGGAGCTCCCCCTAGTGGTGACTGCAGACAGGATCTTATCATGTATCTCTGCATACAGGGAACTCCCCCTAGTGGTGGCTGCAGACAGGATGTTATCATGTATCTCTGTATACAGGGAGCTCCCCCTAGTGGTGACTGCAGACAGGATCTTATCATGTATCTCTGTATACATGGAGCTCCCCCTAGTGGTGGCTGCAGACAGGATCTTATCATGTATCTCTGTATACAGGGAGCTCCCCCTAGTGGTGGCTGCAGACAGGATCTTATCCTGTATCTCAGTATACAGGGAGCTCCCCCTAGTGGTGGCTGCAGACAGAATGTTATCATGTATCTGTGTATACAGGGAGCTCCCCCTAGTGGTGACTGGAGTCAGGATCTTATCATGTATCTCTGTATACAGGGAGCTCCCCCTAGTAGTGGCTGCAGACACAATCTTATCATGTATCTCTGTATACAGGGAGCTCCCCCTAGTGGTGACTGCAGACAGGATCTTATCATGTATCTCTGTATACATGGAGCTCCCCCTAGTGGTGGCTGCAGACAGGATCTTATCATGTATCTCTGTATACAGGGAGCTCCCCCTAGTGGTGGCTGCAGACAGGATCTTATCCTGTATCTCAGTATACAGGGAGCTCCCCCTAGTGGTGGCTGCAGACAGAATGTTATCATGTATCTGTGTATACAGGGAGCTCCCCCTAGTGGTGACTGGAGTCAGGATCTTATCATGTATCTCTGTATACAGGGAGCTCCCCCTAGTAGTGGCTGCAGACACAATCTTATCATGTATCTCTGTATACAGGGAGCTCCCCCTAGTGGTGGCTGCAGACAGGATGTTATCATGCATCTCTGTATACAGGGAGCTCCCCCTAGTGGTGGCTGCAGACAGGATCTTATCATGTATCTCTGTATACAGGGAGCTCCCCCTAGTGGTGGCTGCAGCCAGGATCTCATCATGTATCTCTGTATACAGGGAGCTACCCCTAGTGGTGACTGCAGACAGGATCTTATCATGTATCTCTGTATACAAGGAGCTCCCCCTAGCGGTGACTGCAGACAGGATCTTATCATGTATCTCTGTATACAAGGAGCTCCCCCTAGCGGTGACTGCAGACAGGATCTTATCATGTATCTTTATATACAGGGAGCTCCCCCTAGCGGTGACTGCAGATAGGATCTTATCATGTATCTTTATATACAGGGAGCTCCCCCTAGTGGTGACTGCAGACAGGATCTTATCATGTATCTCTGTATACAAGGAGCTCCTCCTAGTGGTGGCTGCAGATCATTACTGTAATGTATGTACACAGTGACTGCAGCAGCAGAATAGTGAGTGCAGCTCTGGGGTATAATACAGGATTAGTGATGAGCGAGTGTACTCGTTGCTCGGGTGACCTCTGAGTATTTGCTAGTGTTCGGAGATTAAGTTTTCTTCGCCTCAGCTGAATGATTTACAGCTGTTAGCCAGGCTGAGTACATATGGGGGTTGCCTGGCTGCTAGGGAATCCTCACATGTAATTAAGTTGTCTAGTACCTGTAACTCATTCAGCTGAGGCAATGAAAACTAAATATCCTAACACTAACAAATACTCGGATGTCATGGTTCTCAATGGCAAGAGAACATAGTAAAGCATACAAAAGGACTAGCTCTTGGAAGATGGGAACTCGAGCTGACTGTGAGCTAAACCTACCGCACAACTAACAGTGGCCGGGTAGCGTGCCTACGTTTTATCCCTAGACGCCCAGCGCCAGCCGGAGGACTGACTGACCCTAGCAGAGGAAAATACAGACCTGGCTTACCTCTAGAGAAATTTTCCCCAAAAGGCAGACAGTAGCCCCCACATATATTGTCGGTGATTTTAGAGGAAATTGACATACGAAGTATGAAGATAGGTTTAGCAAATTGAGGTCCGCTTACTAGATAGTAGGAAGACAGAAAAGGGAACTTCACAGTCAGCTGAAAACCCTTTCAAAACACCATCCTGGAATTACTTTAAGACTCTAATATCAACTCATGACACCAGAGTGGCAATTTCAGCCCACAAGAGCTTCCAGCCTCAGAAATATTCAATCACAGAGAACTGGAACAAAAATGCAAAACAAACTTAGGACAACAAGTCCAACTTAGCTGATAGTAGTCTAGGAGCAGGAACATGCAACAGAAAGGCTTCTGGTAACATTGTTGGCCGGCATAGAAATGACTGAGGAGCAAGGCTAAATAGACAACTCCCACATCCTGATGGAAACAGGTGAACAGAGGCGATGAAGCACACAAGTGCAGTACCACCAGAAACCACCGGGGGAGCCCAGAAACCAAATTCACAACACTCGGAGGTCACCCGAGCAACGAGTACACTCGCTCATCACTATACAGGATGTTACATAGTTAGGCTACGTTCACATTTGCGTTGTGCGCCGCAGCCTCGGCGCCGCAGTGCACAACGCAAACAAAAACGCGGCAAAACGCACGCTAAAACGCTGTGTTTTGCGCCGCATGCGTCGTTTTTGGCCGAAAGTTGGACGCAAAAAAAATGCAACTTGATGCGTTTCTTGCGTCCAACGCTTGCGGCCATGCGGCGCAAAACGCAGCACAACGCATGTCCATGCGCCCCCATGTTAAATATAGGGGCGCATGACGCATGCGGCGCCGCTGCGGCGCCCGACGCTGCGGCGCTGACCGCAAATGTGAACGTAGCCTTACATAGTTATTAAGGTTGAAGGAAGACTTTAAGTCCATCTAGTTCAACCCATAGCCTAACCTAACATGCCCTAACATGTTGATCCAGGGGAAGGCAAAAAAAAAGCCCATGTGGTAAGAGTAAGCTCCACCATGGGGAAAAAAATTCCTTCCCGACCCCACATACGGCAATCAGACTAGTTCCCTGGATCAACGCCTTATCAAGGAATCTAGTGTATATACCCTGTAACATTATACTTTTCCAGAAAGGTATCCAGTCCCCTCTTAAATTTAATTAATGAATCACTCATTACAACATCATACGGCAGAGAGTTCCATAGTCTCACTGCTCTTACAGTAAAGAATCCGTGTCTGTTATTATGCTTAAACCTTCTTTCCTCCAGACGTAGAGGATGCCCCCTTGTCCCTGTCTCAGGTCTATGATTAAAAAGATCATCAGAAAGGTCTTTGTACTGTCCCCTCATATATTTATACATTAACATAAGATCACCCCTTAGCCTTCGTTTTTCCAAACTAAATAGCCCCTAAATAGATGTAACTCAGGATCAGTAATGTATGTACACAGTGACTGCACCAGCAGAATAGTGAGTGCAGCTCTGGGGTATAATACAGGATGTAACTCAGGATCAGTAATGTAATGTATGTGCACAGTGACTGCACCAGCAGAATAGTGAGTGCAGCTCTGGGGTATAATACAGGATGTAACTCAGGATCAGTAATGTATGTACACAGTGACTGCACCAGGAGAATAGTGAGTGCAGCTCTGGGGTATAATACAGGATGTAACTCAGGATCAGTAATGTAATGTATGTACACAGTGACTACACCAGCAGAATAGTGAGTGCAGCTCTGGAGTATAATACAGGATATAACTCAGGATCAGTAATGTAATGTATGTACACAGTGACTGCACCAGGAGAATAGTGAGTGCAGCTCTGGGGTATAATACAGGATGTAACTCAGGATCAGTAATGTATGTACACAGTGACTGCACCAGCAGAATAGTGAGTGCAGCTCTGGGGTATAATACAGGATGTAACTCAGGATCAGTAATGTAATGTATGTACACAGTGACTGCACCAGCAGAATAGTGAGTGCAGCTCTGGAGTATAATACAGGAGGTAACTCAGGATCAGTAATGTAATGTATGTACACAGTGACTGCACCAGCAGAATAGTGAGTGCAGCTCTGGAGTATAATACAAGATGTAACTCAGGATCAGTAATGTAATGTACTGTATGTACACAGTGACTGCACCAGCAGAATAGTGAGTGCAGCTCTGGAGTGTAATACAGGAGGTAACTCAGGATCAGTAATGTAATGTAATGTATGTACACAGTGACTGCACCAGCAGAATAGTGAGTGCAGCTCTGGGGTATAATACAGGAGGTAACTCAGGATCAGTAATGTAATGTAATGTATGTACACAGTGACTACACCAGCAGAATAGTGAGTGCAGCTCTGGAGTATAATACAAGATGTAACTCAGGATCAGTAATGTAATGTACTGTATGTACACAGTGACTGCACCAGCAGAATAGTGAGTGCAGCTCTGGAGTGTAATACAGGATGTAACTCAGGATCAGTAATGTAATGTAATGTATGTACACAGTGACTGCACCAGCAGAATAGTGAGTGCAGCTCTGGGGTATAATACAGGAGGTAACTCAGGATCAGTAATATAATGTATGTACTGTACATAGTGACTGCACCAGCAGAATAGCGAGTGCAGCTCTGGGGTATAATACAGGATGTAACTCAGGATCAGTAATGTATGTACACAGTGACTGCACCAGCAGAATAGTGAGTGCAGCTCTGGGGTATAATACAGGATGTAACTCAGGATCAGTAATGTAATGTATGTACACAGTGACTGCACCAGCAGAATAGCGAGTGCAGCTCTGGGGTATAATACAGGATGTAACTCAGGATCAGTAATGTATGTACACAGTGACTGCACCAGCAGAATAGTGAGTGCAGCTCTGGAGTATAATACAGGATGTAACTCAGGATCAGTAATGTAATGTATGTACACAGTGACTGCACCAGCAGAATAGTGAGTGCAGCTCTGGAGTATAATACAGGATGTAACTCAGGATCAGTAATGTAATGTATGTACACAGTGACTGCACCAGCAGAATAGTGAGTGCAGCTCTGGAGTATAATACAAGATGTAACTCAGGATCAGTAATGTAATGTATGTACACAGTGACTGCACCAGCAGAATAGAGAGTGCAGCTCTGGGGTATAATACAGGATGTATTTTGGGATCAGTACACAGGACAGGTTCATATATGTCACGTTGGTCTTTTTGCCGCTCTTGCTCTCGGCCGCAGGCGGTGATGTAGCAGAGCTGAGTGGGTTTTTTATGGTCTCAGGATATTAGTTTCGCCTCATGCCGCTTTATCCTAGGAGAAGCTCATTATTTCTGCAGTGATGTGCGGAGGGGTAACACCCTGAGGGGCGGCTCGGCGGATCAGAAACAGGGCGACAGTGGGCGGTAAATCCGGGGGCTGAAGCTTTACTGTTCTCAATACATAGGCATTAAGTGCAGAGCGCAGCACCTGAGGACGTCACCAGCCTGGGGGTCCGTTGTATCACAACAGTTTGCTGTGAGCAGCCCCCCGGGGTATATCCACTGGTGCAGGGGCACAGACATATGACCAGATCCATAGTGCAGATTCCTGGCCCTGCAGTGTTGTCATGGGGACATTATCCATCTTAGGTCCTGCTAGTTATAGAGGGCCAGGCAGCGGAGATGCGAGGAGCTGCCTGCAGAAGCTGTGCTGCCTGTGACCTGCGGGGGGCGCTGTGGTCCCCATGATTTACACTGCGAATCAGTGACCCTGGGGAGCGGCTGTTATGTGAGCTCACGGCCAGCAGGTGGCGCTCTCCCCTGAAAGACATCAGCCCTCTGACTGTCTCCGTGTTGTCATAGTGACGGTGCTGACAGTGTCTCCGTGTTGTCATAGTAACGGTGCTGACAGTGTCTCCGTGTTGTCATAGTGACGGTGCTGACAGTCTCCCAGATGACTCCACGCAGGGTCGGAGTTTAGCTGATAAAATGTATTAACCCCTTGTTGGAAGGGACCCGGACGGATCAGGGTCCAGCCTTTATTTCCCACAATGCACCTCATCAGAGATTGTCCGCTCATGTGATTCCAGCTGAATTAGGAATGCAGCTCTGGATGTGATTGGAGGATGAGATAAAAAAGTGACGATTGGGGAGAAAGGAAAACTCATCACATGAGGAAGAAAGAATAAAGGTTTAATGTTTGTATGGAGGGCGGATGAGCGGGCGCTGCCACCTCGGCCCGATGCCTGCCCGTCATGGAGCCACACGGCCGCTGCGTCCTCCCGTCTACAGTCATGGCGGCGACACTGACAATCACATAGGAAACAACCGAGACCCCGGCTCTGCGTTATAGGAGACCCCAGTGGCGGAACATGAAACTCATGGGCCCCAATGTGAAAGCTCCAACGGGCCCCCAAATATGTTACATCTTTAATAGCAATAGTCTTTTTCTACGGGCCAAAGGGACTTTTAGGGCCCCCTAGGCTCCAGGGCCCGGGTGCGATGGTAACCCCTGCACCTGTTGTAGGTACACCCCTGGGTGACCCCCCATTATAGGTGATCTGCCATTATAGGTGACCCCCCATTACAGGTGACCCCCCCATTATAGGTGACCCCCCATTATAGGAGACCCCCCGTTATAGGTGACCCCCCATTGTAGGCGACCCGCTATTATAGGTGACCCCCCATTATAGGTGACCCGCCATTATAGGCGACCCCCCATTATAGGTGATCCGCCATTATAGGTGACCCCCCATTACAGGTGACCCGCCGTTATAGGAGACCCCCCGTTATAGGAGACCCCCAGTTATAGGAGACCCCCCATTATAGGTGACCCCCCATTATAGGTGACCCCCCATTATAGGAGACCCCCCATTATAGGTGACCCCCCATTATGGGTGACCCCCCATTATAGGTGACCCGCCATTATAGGTGACCCGCCATTATAGGCGACCCGCCATTATAGGCGATCCGCCATTATAGGCGACCCCCCATTATAGGCGACCCCCCATTATAGGCGACCCGCCATTATAGGCGACCCGCCATTATAGGTGACCCGCAATTATAGGCGACCCGCCATTATAGGTGACCCCCCATTATAGGTGACCCCCCATTATAGGTGACCCCCCATTATAGGTGACCCGCACTCAGAGCCGGAGCCTCATCATCCGCAGATCTTCCCCGAGAAGTCGTCACTGACACAAGCAGAACCGGGCACCTCGGGGTTTGGTATAAAAAGCATTTCTTTCCCTTTAAAACCTACTTCCCCTCCCCCACCGCCTCCGCTGACGGCACATCCACAGAGTGGGGTCCCCATATCAGTACAAGTCTGGTGGGGGGTCCGCAGTGTCAGTTCACGCTGTCCTCGTCGCTGACCTCCCCCCGGTCGTCCTTAGTCTCTGCCACACAACTCTCATCTATGTTCTCCAGGGAGTCGGCGTGCTGGACGGACACGTCGGACAGGCGGATGGTGGGCAGCGTGCTCTGCTCCGGGTACAGCCACGGCTTATGCTGCGGGTTGTGCTTCTTCTTCCAGTCCGAGTACTTCAGGCACGCCTTATACATCTTCTTCATGGCCTAGAGGAAGAAGAGAGGTAAAAAAAAGACCACCTGAACCTGTTACCGGACCCCAATACCCCGAACAGCTGCAACTGGCTCCCACCACAGCGCTCTACATCCTGCTCCCCACACACAGCGCTCTACATCCTGTCCCCCCCCCACACACAGCGCTCCACATCCTGTCCCCCCCACACACAGCGCTCTACATCCTGTCCCCCCCACACACAGCGCTCTACATCCTGCTCCCCCCCCACACACAGCGCTCTACATCCTGCTCCCCCACAGCGCTCTACATCCTGTCCCCCCACACACACAGCGCTCTACATCCTGTCCCCCCCACACACAGCGCTCTACTTCCTGTCCCCCACACACACAGCACTCTACATCCTGTCCCCCCACACACCGCGTTCTACATCCTGCTCCCCCCCACACACAGCGCTTTACATCCTGCTCCCCCCACACACACACCGCTCTACATCCTGCTCCCCCTACACACACAGCACTCTCCATCCTGCTCCTCCATACACACAGCGCTCTACATCCTGCTCCCCACACACAGCACTCTACATCCTGCTCCCCCCACACACAGCACTCTACATCCTGCTCCCCCCACACACAGCGCTCTACATCCTGTTCCCCCACACACACTGCTCTCTCCATCCTGCTCCCCCCACACACACAGCGCTCTACATCCTGCTCCCACCCCCCCACACAGCACTCTCCATCCTGCTCCCCCCCCCCACACAGCGCTCTCCATCCTGCTCCCACCCCCCCCACACAGCACTCTCCATCCTGCTCCCCCCCCCACACACAGCGCTCTACATCCTGTTCCCCCCCACACACAACACTCCCCATCCTGCTCCCGCCCACACACAGCGCTTAACATCCTGCTCCCCCCACACACACAGCGCTCTACATCCTGCTCCCACCCCCCCACACAGCACTCTCCATCCTGCTCCCCCCCCACACAGCGCTCTACATCCTGTTCCCCCCCACACACAACACTCCCCATCCTGCTCCCCCCACACACTGCGCTTAACATCCTGCTCCCCCCACACACACAGCGCTCTACATCCTGCTCCCACCCCCCCACACAGCACTCTCCATCCTGCTCCCCCCACACACAGCGCTCTATATCCTGTTCCCCCCACACTGCGCTCTCCTTCCTGCTCCCCCCACACAGCGCTCTCCATCCTGCTCCCCACACACAGCGCTCTACATCCTGTCCCCCCCCCCACACACAGCGCTCCACATCCTGTCCCCCCACACACACAGCGCTCCACATCCTGTCCCCCCCACACACAGCGCGCTCCATCCTGTCCCCCCCACACACAGCACTCTACATCCTGTCCCCCCACACACAGCGCTCTACATCCTGTCCCCCCCACACACAGCGCTCTACATCCTGCTCCCCCACAGCGCTCTACATCCTGTCCCCCCACACACACAGCGCTCTACATCCTGTCCCCCCCCCACACAGCGCTCTACATCCTGTCCCCCCACACACAGCGTTCTACATCCTGCTCCCCCCCACACACAGCGCTTTACATCCTGTTCCCCCCACACACAGCGTTCTACATCCTGCTCCCCCCCACACAGCGCTTTACATCCTGCTCCCCCCACACACACAGCACTCTCCATCCTGCTCCTCCATACACACAGCGCTCTACATCCTGCTCCCCCTACACACACAGCACTCTACATCCTGCTCCCCACACACAGCACTCTACATCCTGCTCCCCCCACACACAGCGCTCTACATCCTGCTCCCACCCCCCCCCCCACAGCACTCTCCATCCTGCTCCCCCCCCCACACACACAGCGCTCTACATCCTGCTCCCACCCCCCCACACAGCGCGCTCCATCCTGTCCCCCCCACACACAGCACTCTACATCCTGTCCCCCCCACACACAGCGCTCTACATCCTGTCCCCCCCACACACAGCGCTCTACATCCTGCTCCCCCACAGCGCTCTACATCCTGTCCCCCCACACACACAGCGCTCTACATCCTGCTCCCACCCCCCACACACAGCGCGCTCCATCCTGTCCCCCCCACACACAGCACTCTACATCCTGTCCCCCCCACACACAGCGCTCTACATCCTGTCCCCCCCACACACAGCGCTCTACATCCTGCTCCCCCACAGCGCTCTACATCCTGTCCCCCCACACACACAGCGCTCTACATCCTGTCCCCCCCCCACACAGCGCTCTACATCCTGTCCCCCCACACACAGCGTTCTACATCCTGCTCCCCCCCACACACAGCGCTTTACATCCTGTTCCCCCCACACACAGCGTTCTACATCCTGCTCCCCCCCACACAGCGCTTTACATCCTGTTCCCCCCACACACAGCGTTCTACATCCTGCTCCCCCCCACACAGCGCTTTACATCCTGCTCCCCCCACACACACAGCACTCTCCATCCTGCTCCTCCATACACACAGCGCTCTACATCCTGCTCCCCCTACACACACAGCACTCTACATCCTGCTCCCCACACACAGCACTCTACATCCTGCTCCCCCCACACACAGCGCTCTACATCCTGCTCCCACCCCCCCCACACAGCACTCTCCATCCTGCTCCCCCCCCACACACACAGCGCTCTACATCCTGCTCCCACCCCCCCACACAGCGCTCTCCATCCTGCTCCCCCCCACACACAGCACTCTACATCCTGTTCCCCCCCACACACAACACTCCCCATCCTGCTCCCCCCACACACAGCGCTCTACATCCTGCTCCCCCCACACACAGCGCTTAACATCCTGCTCCCCCCACACACACAGCGCTCTACATCCTGCTCCCACCCCCCCCCCCCACACAGCACTCTCCATCCTGCTCCCCCCACACACAGCGCTCTATATCCTGTTCCCCCCAAACTGCGCTCTTTCCTGCTCCCCCCACACAGCGCTCTCCATCCTGCTCCCCCCACACAGCGCTCTCCATCCCGCTCCCCCACACACAGCGCTCTACATCCTGTCCCCCCCACACACACAGCGCTCTACATTCTGCTCCCACCACACACACAGCACTCTCCATCCTGCTCCCCCCACACACAGTGCTCTCCATTCTGCTCCCCTAAACACAGCACTCTCCATTCTGCTCCCCCACACACAGCGCTCTACATCCTGCTCCCCCCCACACAGCGCTCTACATCCTGCTCCCCCCACACACACACACAGCGCTCTCCATCCTGCTCCCCCCCACACACACACAGCGCTCTCCATCCTGTCCCCCCCCCACACACAGCGCTCTCCATCCTGTCCCCCCACACACAGTGCTCTATATTCTGCTCCCCCCCACACAGCGCTCTACATCCTGCTCCCCCCACACACACACACACAGCGCTCTCCATCCTGTCCCCCCCACACACAGCACTCTCCATCCTGTCCCCCCCACACACAGCGCTCTCCATTCTGCTCCCCCCACACACAGCGCTCTACATTCTGCTCCCCCCACACACAGCGCTTTCCATCCTGCTCCCCACACACACAGCGCTTTCCATCCTGCTCCCCCCCACACACAGCGCTCTACATCCTGCTCCCCACACACAGCGCTCTACATCCTACTCCCCACACACAGCGCTCTACATCCTACTCCCCACACACAGCGCTCTCCATCCTACTCCCCACACACAGCGCTCTACATTCTGCTCCCCCCACACACAGCACTCTCCATCCTGCTCCCCACACACAGCGCTTTCCATCCTGCTCCCCACACACACAGCACTCTCCATCCTGCTCCCCACACACACAGCACTCTACATCCTTCTCCCCACACAAAGCGCTCTCCATCCTGCTCCCCACACACAGCGCTCTACATTCTGCTCCCCCACCCCACTCTCCATTACTGCCAATGAGTGAAAACAAGAGTGTCATTCACTGACACTAAGCAGAGATATTACATGGAAAGAACTTGGTCACAAAGTTGCAGAACATTTACTTTATCCCTTAAAGCCCAAATGACCAAAGACCACCTAACCCCCAACAGATTCCCCACCCCACCCTTCTACCAAACTTCTAGATGTCACTTACTTTTGGTGCCAGGAACTGTGAGGACTTGTTGACCACCCACTTAGGCAAAGACCCTACAGAGAAGAGAGTAGAGATGAAAGCCCGTCTCCGCACACAGGAGTCCCAGGACACTAGCGTTCTGGTCCCTGTAGGAAATCACTACTCCCATCATCCCCTGCACCAGGAGACTTTCACTACTCACCTCTAGGGTCCACCTGGGCCAGGTACATGAGGGTGCAGCTGTTGGGACCCCCTCCCTGGATGAGGTATCCGGTCTGTATGGACACTGCTCGCACCAGGTCCTTTTTGGGGGGATATTTCTGTAATCGAATTGAAAAAAAAAAAAAAATTCAGCTTCTTAAAATGCAAAAACTTTATTGGAAAACCAAGCTGTGACGATTGTACCTATGGGAGCGATGGAGCAGCTTCTGAGGGTTATTAGTCTGACTAGGGATAATGAGCTCATCCTGGTTTCACTTTGCACAATGTCAGCCCTATTTAAGATCCAAGAGGAGTCGCACTCGCTGCTAATTTAGTTTTGGAGCTAATTCTATGGAAGGCCGATCATTATCTCTTTATTCTTGTACATGGCTTTTGTAGTATGCTTAGGATGACTACTTGATGCGTGGAGGATGGTGTTACCAGACAAAGGGTTAGAAAAAGGAGATGTAATAATCCTGATCATCAACGCCCTCCAATTTTAAGTCTTAATAAGAAATTTGCATAGAATGAACAGTGAAGGTGAAGGTAAGATTAAAATGACTGTTATTGTGACACTGGAGAAGTTCTGGTATGGCCGACACATCTCCCCCCAGATGAAAAACAAGTCATCAATGTACCTGCCATACCACAACACACTGGAGAAAAACAGATTGTTAGAGAAATAAAAATTGTTAAAGATCACAGGTCATATCTCCGATCCACCCACTGCTATCTTTGGAGCGAACAGCTCCCGGCTGCCCCCTATAGTCACAACAACTACGCGACTGTCGATCAACGGAGGAGGCCGCAGAATGTTTCCACTAAGGCCGGTTATCAGTAAACGAACAGTGAGCGCATGGTATATACTCCTCCAATTCCAGTGCATGGAATAATATAAATATATATACATACATATATATATATACATATACTGTATATAAACACACACATATACTCCTGTTACAGTCACTGCCAACTCCATAATAGCCCCAGACTACTCGCTGCCACCCCCAATTGATTTTTATACAAGCTGACTGGAGGCCTGGTTCTGCTAGCGTATAGCTTAGGGGTGCGGGTTACAGAACAAAAAGAACTATTAAATTTGATATTTAAATCAAAAGGATAGGCAGTGTTTATAAAAAAAATGGATAAGATTTAACAAAGGGGACAAAACAATAGCATATGGAATTACAGAAAATAAAATGGATTAACTAAAGCCTTAATAGGCCGATCACAGAGATGATTTAGCTTCGTGGATGGAAGCTATCAGTTACAGGATCAAGCATACACTGACACGTATCTTCCACAGATTGAGCACAGATCATAAATTTCTCTTGACCTTTTATCAGTACCCAAGTTACACCCACATACCACCCCCCACCGCGTGATCTCTCATGGGCCGGGTGGTGGGATGTTCTCAGATCTTGAGGATTTTATGAAATTGCCAACTTTTAAGATAGCTCAACTCCGGAAGATCGCAGAAGTTCAAGATCGTCGCCATATTTTTAAATCAGGATTTTATAGTTACCCACAGACCAAACAGGACATGGCTGTTGTCAGTTATCTGGACACTATGGATTTTGGGCTTATAGGCAGGTGTTGTGGTTGTGAAAAAACCATGCATCTTCTTTCCGGATTAGCCCTGAAGCTGAAAATGTATGTCCCATCACTATGGGATCTAAACTCCAATATTCAGAATGTTATTTCGGAGACACCAAGTCTGTTGTGAATGTTTAACATTTCCTGTAAGGGAACCCGAGTGTCATTGAAATTCAGGATGTATAAGGAGGTTCTTCCATTATTTCCAAAAGGTACTGCCTGCATATTAATTAGGATGGTTCCCTTCACTCTATGGGTAATCCTCTACTCCTTATGTTCATTGTACAGACTATTCAAGAGGCTCAGACAATCGACTGTTTGCCTCCTCACTGGAAATCGGTGTGAGAGGAGGATGGAGGGGTGAATGGCCTCCCTCACTAGAGCACCCAGTTGGCCAGAAACAAGGCTGCCTCAAGGCTAAAGTAACATGCATGGCAGAGGCATCCTTTACCCTTACAGATAACCCTTGATAGAACAGGCTATGGAGCACGGGGTCATTCCACTTAGTATCTGTAGATCAATACTCTTCTGCCGGCCGGTCTCCCTGATGTAGCTGATGTAGTGTGGATTCGGCCAGGGAGATGCAGTCAGATCATCGTATATTTGACAAAGCGCCTGAAAAAAATTCCTCAACTGTCTGGAGCAACAGAGTTGCACCGGAAGAGAAAATTCCCAGGCTTTGGGGTCACCCTGAAGGAGAAAAATTACGATCCCCACCCATTCCTCCTCAGTTCCAGAGGAGTGAGGACATAAAGTAAAGCTTACAGGCCGCCCTGAATACAACAAACTTATCTTGCCTGTTATGGACTGATAATTTAGGAGCGACATGCGACTAGCTCTGAGCAGGTGGTAACTATACTGACCGCAGTTCCTGATCTTAACACAACACTAGAAGTAGCCGTGGGATGTTCTTGTCACTCCCCGGACACCTCGTCACAGCCGGAGAACTAGCTACCCCTAAAGGTAGAAACAGGAAAGCTATCTTGCCTCAGAGAAAATCCCCAAAGGATAGGATAGCCCCCCACAAATATTGACTGTGAGAGGAGAAGGAAATGATATGCGTAGTATGAAACAAGATTTAGCAAAGGAGGCCACTTCTAGCTATATACATAGTAAGGAAAGAACACTGTGCGGTCAGTAATAAAAACTAGAAAAAGTCCACCGCAGAGATATGCAAAAATCTCCACACCTGACTAAAGGTGTGGAGGGCAAAATCTGCAGCCCAGAGCTTCCAGCTTAGCTAAATAGATCCATACTGATAAGCTGGACAAATGAGCAAAACATAGAATGTGCTGAACAATAAAGTCCACAACAAATGGACTGCAAAAGGACAAGCAAGGACTTATCTTTGCTGAACTGGACAGAGTGTCAGGGAAATCCAAAAGAGCAGTGGCTCCAAGCAGGAACAATTGACAACTGGCATTGATTGAGGGCTAAGGCCAGACTAAAATAGCCGAGCCAGAAAGACGATCAGTGGAAGCAGCTGCTAATGCTAAATCCAAGAAGCAGCTATACCACTCAAAACCACAGGAGGGAGCCCAAGAGCAGAATTCACAAAAGTGCTACTTACAACCACCGGAGGGAGCCCAAGAGCGGAATTCACAACACTTGCCCCCCAGAGAACCAGTCAGGTAAAGCGAACTTCGGCTTACCTGGGGCTGCCTGGGAGTAGCAGTCCACAAACCAGCCATGCTTGATTGCTATGTGACAAAAGCGCAAAGATCTGCCACCTCCTGTCTTGAGCTGCTGCAGTTGCCCAGCCAGAGCAGTGATAGGATCCATGATGGATCAAAAAATAGTATGGGCCAGTGTTAATGTAACAAATATGTTCTTGGAAATCCCGGGGCTCCTTCCCTGTCCTTAATGCTAGGGATGCCCTAGATATCCCTGCTTTGCGGTTTACTTCTTATGGTGAAGATGCTGGGGCCACATATCTTGCTGACCTCCTGAATCAGCCCTATATCTGTTCCCCTCCCCAGCCCACGTAAGTGGGGAATGATAGTTTATGTATATACACAAACTTGACTAACAAGGGAGGATGTACAGGGATAAATGAAAATAACAATCATACAAAATATGCACTCAGACAATAGAGAGGAACACCGGGGAGAAAAGGAAGGAAAACCAAATAGGAGAAGATGAGGATTTGCACGCAGCCGAAACACCAAGGAACACTCACAGATCAACACTCCAAACGCCTCCAACAACAACCGACGTCTCCAATCCACACCAGGTAGTACAAGACTCAGGCCGGAGACACACTGGTGCGAGAGACGGCCGAGTCTCGCTGGTTAAAAGCAAGCTGTGGTACCTGCACTCCGGAGCGGAGCGTGCGGCTCCATAGCAATACATGGAGCTGCACGCTCAGCTCCGGAATGCAGGTGCCACAGCTTGCTTTTAACCAGCGAGACTCGGCCGTCTCTCGCACCAGTGTGTCTCCGGCCTAACACTGGCAATCCAGATTGCAAGAGGCAAGAACTGTATATATAGGAGAAGGGAGTGATCAACGCTGAACAGCTGAGATCATCCAAGCAGGAAAGTTTCAGAGACTCCAAGATGAAAAGTTTAACTCCTGCATTGATGACAGAAACCTGCACTGTTTAATATGAAGTGCTTCTAATCAATGGAGAACATGAAATCAGACACTGCCGTCTTCTGGCCCCTCTCCATCGCGGTAAACCTGTGACAGTCCGATTTTGGAACTAAAAAGAAGGATTAGAGTTTCCTTTAGGTGATTGTGACCTATATGTTGGGGAGTCCACAACGACAACTCCACCTCCGTCTGACATTTTGTGGATAATGTCACGCATATTTGTAAGCTCATCGAATGCCGCATATTTTAAAAGGTGGAAATCTAGAAGGTCTGGAGGCGATGTTGGTGGATGCGCGTGTCCGCCACCTCCTGACGGTGATCCGCAGGTAAAAGAACGGGGTGCGAGGTCTGAAGCTGGATTAGGAGGCAATATATGGGGACAAGCGTTAGTGTCTGCTGCTAATTCTTCAGTCATATGATTGTGTATACGTCCAGGATCGGGGCCGATGGAGAACGCCTGTTCAGCCTTATTGGAAGCAACGCCGCCTTCTAAGAGCCGCAAACACTAATTAGGACAAAATGGCACTGATGAGGATAAAGCACAAGATTAGGTGTGAACGGCGTCAGTAAGTAAGAAAAAAAAAATCCAGCTCCGGAGTAAAAGTCATCAATTTTATTTCCACATATTTAAAATTCGGAAAAAGCTGCTTGCAAGTAACTGCACAACTATTTCAGAAAAGAAGCCATAAGTTAGCTGAACGCGTTTCGAGCACGCATGGTGATCTTTGTCCACAGCATAACAGCGTCAGACAGAGTGAAAAAGAGAATAAAGCAGCTCAGCACGGCTCCAGAGGATTGCATGGGACCAAAACGGGAAAATAAAAAATCTGAAAAAAAAAAAATTCAGCTTGGTAAAACGCAAAAACAGAATGAATGCACAGGTGAGACCCCAGGAAGCTGCAGGATGTGACTGGAGTAGAGTGCACGGTGTATGAGGGTAGAGGATCTGCAGCCCTTTATAAAGGGATCTCACAGCGGAGGTGATGACACAAGGTATCAGCAGATCCTTCTCCATGGTCCTGATCTGAGCCGAGTACAGAGACGGCGTCCTGCCATAGATATATCATCTATCCGATACCACATTACTAAATACTCCAACAAGTGTTACTCCATAACAAATTCAATCAAGACCATGTACCAAAAATGAGTACACCCAGTGAAAGTCTTGGGAGAAAAGCTGAACTTTACAGTAAAAAATTCTAATGAACAGGAATCCCCCCAGATAAGTCTGATACTTCATTACACGGCTGTCCATGAGACGGGTGACTATAAAGAGATGATTCTTAAAGAAAAAAAACCTCGTCTCACTTCTTGGTGTCAGCAATGGCACCACATGGAAGAGAAATGCCACAAGATCTGAGAAAGAAAAATAGTTTGTTTAAACAATAAAGGTGACTGCTCCAAGAAGATCAGAAAACCTTTACTTATCAGATACTGGAGAGAAAGTGATAGAAAATGTAACAAAGATGGAGCTGCAGCAGCTCACAGAGACGTCCAGGGACCACGAAAGTCGTCACCTAAACATGAGCGTCTCCTGGTGAGAAGGGAAGAAAATCCACATATAAGTTCCCTACAGTTATCTAAAGACGTAGAGAGCTGGACCAGGGGAGACATCCGGGGCACATCACAGAGGAGCGGCAGCACGGGGGCGTCCAGGAGCAAGTCAGACACAAAAAGCCGCCTACAATGTGCCAGGACCTGTTATTGGCAGTGTCCATATGTGGGGGCACAGGAGCTGCTGTTGTAGGCCGGGGGTGGGCGGACACAGGAGCTGCAGGTGTCCGGGGGGCTAAATGTCATTGATAAGATGATGGAGTTACAGAAGTCCTCCACAGTGACAGAGTGATGCCGCCATCGCTCCGGACCCTCCGTAGATGACACTTCTCCCACATGACAGTGATACAGAACTCACAGCTGCTGCATTTCTGAAGAAGAACAGGTGACAGTGACTCAGTGGCCAAGTGTCTCCTGATCTGACAACCGGACACCTACGGGGAGTTCTGGAGACAAGTTGTCACCGTTCTTCATCTGGCATCCAGCTCTAGAAAAGCTCGGACTGAAGAACAGAGAAAGATGGACGCTGAAAAATGTCCCAAACTGTTCCTTCCAGACCTAGAAGATTCGGTGCCTCCTCACACATCATGGAGGAATCACACAATGCTAGATGTAGTTTTAGATGGGGGGGGTACTCCGACCTGAGACTGGGACGGGGATCCCAAACAGAAAGCAAAATCTACAATGGAATGGTTCACAAATAAACGTATCCAGGTGTTAGAATGGCCAAGTCAGAGTCCAGACCTCAATCCAACCGAGAATCTGCGGAAAGAGCTGAAAACTGCTGTTCACAAACGATCTCCATCAAACCTCACTGAGCTCGAGCTGTTTGCCAAGGAAGAATGGGCGAGAATTTCAGTCTCTCCATGTACAAAACTGATAGAGACAAACCCCAAGAGACTTGTAATCGCAGCAAAAGGGGCCGCAACAAAGTATTAAGTTACAGGGGCCGAATAATATTGCACACCCCACTTTTCAGTTTTTGAATTTCCACAAAAATTTAATATAACCAATAAATTTCGTTCAACTTCACAATTGTGTTCCACTTGTTGATTCTTCACCAAAAAGTTACATTTGGTATCTTTATGTTTGAAGCCTGATATGTGGGAAAAGGTTGAAAAGTTCCAGGGGGCCAAATACTTTTGCAAGGCACTGTAAGGCCGGCGTCACTCAGCGTATGAAAATACGGTCCATTTTTTATGGCCGTAATATGCAGAAATGTTCCCAAAATAGTGATCCGTATGGCATCCGTACTGCGATATTTTCTCACAGGCTTGCAAAACCGACATCTAATGGATTCATGGGCTCAAATGTTCGTTACAACATATATACAGTATATATATATATACAATATATATATATATATATATATATATATATATATATATAGATATAGAGAGAGAGAGAGAGAGAGAGAGAGAGAGAGAGAGAGAGAGAGAGAGAGAGAGAGAGAGACACAGAGAGGTCATGAAGACACACACATATATATATATATATATATACTGTATTTATATTTAATTCAGCGCGATATCTGTGAACAGCCGGTAATTCAATTGCCGGCTTTTGCTCTCTCCTTCCCAAACCCGACAGGATATGATACATGATTACATACAGTAAACCATCTCATATCCCTTCTTTTATTACATATTCCTCTTTACTAATGTAACAAGTGTCTGTCTGTAAAATTTCAGCGCTGTAGCTATTAAATTAAAGGGTTAAATCGCGGAAAAAATTGGCGTGGGCTCCCGCGCAATTTTCTCCGCCAGAGTGGTAAAGCCAGTGACTGAGGGCAGATATTAATAGCCTAGAGAGGGTCCATGGTTATTGGCCCCCCCGTGGCTACAAACATCTGCCCCCAGCCACCCCAGAAAAGGCACATCTGGAAAATACGCCTATTCTGGCACTTGGCCTCTCTCTTCCCACTCCCTGTAGCGGTGGGATATGGGGTAATGAAGGGTTAATGTCACCTTGCTATTGTAAGGTGACATTAAGCCAGATTAATAATGGAGAGGCATCAATTATGACACCTATCCAATTATTAATCCAATAGTACGAAATGGTTAATAAAACACACACACATTATTTAAATGTATTTTAATGAAAAAGACACATGTTGTTGTAATATTTTATTAGACTCTTAATCCACCTGATGACCCTCGTCCTGTAAAAAAGGTAAAATAAAAAAACAACAATATCCCATACCTTCCGTCGTTCAGTCAGTCGCACGATGTAAATCCATCTGAAGGGGTTAAATCATTTTACAGCCAGGAGCTCTGCTCTATTCTATGTGTAGACATTTATTCTACCTATTCTATTCTGTCAGTGTGATTTTACTGTACACCGCACTGAATTACCGGATTTTCTAGAGAACACCGCTGCGTATTTCTCGCAAGTCACACGCATGGTCCGTGTGTAATCCGTATTCTTCTCGCCCCCATAGACTTTCATTGGCGATTTTTTTTTGCGCAATACGGTGACAAACGCAGCATGCTGCGATTTTCTACGGCCGTACAAGACCATATAATACGGACCCGTAAAATACGGCAGATAGGAGCTGGGCCATAGAGAAGCATTGTACCGTATGCAATCCGTATTTTCTGCACCTCTCATACGTCCGTAAAACTCGCTAGTGTGACGCCGGCCTAAGTCTGAACATTGTCACATTCTGCATTTGGTTTCAGCCAGAGTCAGTACTTTATTGGACCACCCTTCTGTGCAGTCACTACTGCTGTCTTTTGGGGTCTGTCTCTCCTCCTTTCTCTGCAGTCTTTTGGGGTCTGTCTCTCCACCTTTCTCTGCAGTCTTTTGGGGTCCGTCTCTCCACCTTTCTCTGCAGTCTTTTGGGGTCTGTCTCTCCACCTTTCTCTGCAGTCTTTTGGGGTCTGTCTCTCCACCTTTCTCTGCAGTCTTTTGGGGTCTGTCTCCCACCTTTCTCTGCAGTCTTTTGGGGTCTGTCTCTCCACCTTTCTCTGCAGTCTTTTGGGGTCCGTCTCTCCACCTTTCTCTGCAGTCTTTTGGGGTCTGTCTCTCCACCTTTCTCAGCAGTCTTTTGGGGTCCGTCTCTCCACCTTTCTCTGCAGTCTTTTGGGGTCTGTCTCTCCACCTTTCTCTGCAGTCTTTTGGGGGCTGTCTCTCCACCTGTCTCTGCAGTCTTTTGGGGTCTGTCTCTCCCCCTTTCTCTGCAGTCTTTTGGGGTCTGTCTCCACCTTTCTCTGCAGTCTTTTGGGGTCTGTCTCTCCCCCTTTCTCTGCAGTCTTTTGGGGTCTGTCTCTCCTCCTTTCTCTGCAGTCTTTTGGGGTCTGTCTCTCCACCTTTCTCTGCAGTCTTTTGGGGTCTGTCTCTCCACCTTTCTCTGCAGTCTTTTGGGGTCTGTCTCTCCTCCTTTCTCTGCACTCTTTTGGGGTCTGTCTCTCCTCCTTTCTCTGCAGTCTTTTGGGGTCTGTCTCTCCACCTTTCTCTGCAGTCTTTTGGGGTCTGTCTCTCCACCTTTCTCTGCAGTCTTTTGGGGTCTGTCTCTCCACCTTTCTCTGCAGTCTTTTGGGGTCTGTCTCTCCACCTTTCTCTGCAGTCTTTTGGGGTCTGTCTCTCCACCTGTCTCTGCAGTCTTTTGGGGTCTGTCTCTCCCCCTTTCTCTGCAGTCTTTTGGGGTCTGTCTCCACCTTTCTCTGCAGTCTTTTGGGGTCTGTCTCTCCCCCTTTCTCTGCAGTCTTTTGGGGTCTGTCTCTCCCCCTTTCTCTGCAGTCTTTTGGGGTCTGTCTCTCCACCTTTCTCTGCAGTCTTTTGGGGTCTGTCTCTCCACCTTTCTCTGCAGTCTTTTGGGGTCTGTCTCTCCACCTTTCTCTGCAGTCTTTTGGGGTCTGTCTCTCCACCTTTCTCTGCAGTCTTTTGGGGTCTGTCTCTCCCCCTTTCTCTGCAGTCTTTTGGGGTCTGTCTGTCCACCTTTCTCTGCAGTCTTTTGGGGTCTGTCTCTCCACCTTTCTCTGCAGTCTTTTGGGGTCTGTCTCTCCAGCTTTGCACACCTAGAGTATCATTTTTCCCTTCCTCTTTGCACACTCGCTCTCGCTCAGTGACATTGGATGGAGACGTCTGTGATCAGTAATTTTCACGTTTCACATTCTCTGGGATTTGGGTCTGGACGGTGACCGGGCCGTTCACACTCAGGAATATGCTCTGATATAAACCCTCCATTGTAGCTCTGGCAGGATGTTGAGGGTCGCTGTCCTGCTGGAAGGTGAACCTATGCCCAAGTCTCAAGACTTTTGCAGCCTCTAACCGGTTTTCCTCCAGGAATGCCCTGTATTTCTCCATTCATCTTGTTATCAAGTCTGACCAGCTTCCCTGCCCCTGCTGAAGAAAAGCCTCCCCACAGCAGGATGCTGCCACCACCATGTTTGAAGGTGGGGATGTTGTTTTCAGGGTAATGTTCAGTGCCCGTTTTCCACCACACAATATTTTGCACTTAGCCTAAAATATTCTCCTTTGGTCTCTTCTGACCAGAGCCCCTTCCTCCACATGCTTGCTGTGTCCCCTACATGGCTTTTGGCAAAATGCAAACTGGACTTTTTATAGCTTTCTAACATGGCTTTCTGCTTGGGCAGATTTGTGAAGTCTATGACTTCTAGTTGTCCTGTGGACAGATTCTCCCCCCTGAGCTGTGGGTTTCTGCAGCTCCTCCACAGTGACCTTCGGCCTCCCGGCTGCTCGGTACCAAGTATTGCAGACAAAGTGCCGTCCAGCACTCACTCACTGCATGAGGCCCAAATGTTGGCCAAGGTGCACAGATACAAAGTACACATGTTGCTCACATACAATGGCATGTAAAAGATTCTGCACCCATGGTCAAAATTACTCTTATTATGAACAGCTAACCAAATTTCACAGCTTTATAAAAACCCAGCCTCCTCTAACCTTTTGCCAAAAATAGCAGCCATGGGATCTTCTAAGCAGCTGCCGAGCACTCTGAAAATAAAAATGGTGGAGGCCACAAAGCAGAAGGCTATAAGAAGAGAGCAAAGTGTTACAAGCTGTCCTTTGCTCAGTTGAAAATGTAATTAATAAATGGCAATTAACAGGAACAATGGAGGTCAAGATAAGGTCTGGAAGACCAACAAAATTTCATCAAGAGCTGCTCGTAGGATTGGTAGAGAAGCAAATCAGAACCCCTGCTTGGCTGCAAAAGATCTTCAGAAAGATTTATCAGACTTTGGAGTTGTGGTACATTGTTCTACTGTTCAGAGACAACTTCACAAATATGGCCTTCATGGAAGAGTCATCAGAAGAAAACCCCTACTGCGTCCTCACAATCGAATTCAGAGGCAGAAGTATGTGAAACTTAAAGAACATCAAACAAGCCTGGCGTATTTTGGAAACAAGTCCTGTGCACCGATGAGGTTAAAATAGAACTCTGACCACAATGATCAAAGGTGGAGAAAAAAGGGCACAGAATGTCAGGAAAATAACATTTTGCCAACCATTAAGCATGGGGGTGGGATCAATCATGCTCTGGGGTTGTGTTGTGTTGCAGCCAATTGTGTGGGGAACATTCCATGGGTAGATGGAAGAATGGATTCAATTACATTTCAACAAGTTCTTGATGTAGACATAAAACCATCTGTAAAAGAGCTGAAGGTGAAAAGAGGAAGAGGATGTCTGCTACAAATGGAGAATGGTCCTAAACACACATCACAATCCACAAAAGACGACCTCAAAAGGGGCAAACTGAAGGTTTTACAATGGCCCTCACAGTCCCCTGATCTGAGCATCATTGAAAATCTGTGGCCAGACCTCAAAACAGCAGAAGATGTAAGATGCCCCAGGAATCTCACAGAACTGGAGCAATTCTCCAAGGAAGAATGGAGGAAAATCCCTCACACAAGAACTGAAAGACTCTTGTCTGGCTACAAAAAGTGTTTACAGGCTATGATACTTGCAAGAGGAGGCGCTACTAGGTACTAACCATGCTGGGTGTCAAATCTTTTGCATCAGCCCATTTTGCTTTTTGCAATTTTTAAAATGTAAAGTGTCAAAGGTGCCTGGTTACTTTGTGCACTTGGTGCCCAGACACAGACCTCACAGTGCAGCAATAGTGTCATTGAGAGCAGAACGTGCATGCAATTCCCATAGAGACACACAGTGCCCAGACACAAACAGTGCCCAGACACAAACGGCGCCCAGACACACACGGCGCCCAGACACACACGGCGCCCAGACACACACGGCGCCCAGACACACACGGCGCCCAGACACACACGGCGCCCAGACACACATGGCGCCCAGACACACATGGCGCCCAGACACACACGGCGCCCAGACACACACGGCGCCCAGACAGACAGTGCTCAGACACACATGGCGCCCAGACACACATGGCGCCCAGACACACATGGCGCCCAGACACAGAAACGGGGCAGGATTTCCCGTGTAGTCGGAGTCTCTTACTAAGACCCTCAGGACTTTACAGTGTGAAATCGACCATCGGACAAGTGTGTCAACTGCACATAACATCCCGACACATTACATGCAGGACTACTATGTAGCAATCATGGTATAGATTTGTATTGAGCAATTGTTACCATCCACCTCTCGTGTCTCCCCTTTTCCTCACAGATTGTAGCTTGCGAGCAGCAGGGCCCTCACTCCTCCTGGTATCTATTTTGATCTATGTGTTTATTGTTATGCTGTAATGTGTATTGTCTGTACAAATCCCATCTATAATGTAAAGTCCTGCGGAATATGTTGGAGCTATAGAAATAAAAATTATTATTATCATCAAGCTGCAAAGCAACAAAGTGTGACCAAACTTCATACAGAAGATTCACAATAATCTATAAATAATACATAATTCTATAAAGGAGATACCCAGGTTATACCAGCTGTACATGTATAATTATATACAGGAGATGCCCAGGTTATACCAGCTGTATATGTATAATTATATACAGGAGATGCCCAGGTTATACCAGCTCTACATGTATAATTATATACAGGAGATGCCCAGGTTATACCGGCTGTACATATATAATTATATACAGGAGATGCCCAGGTTATACCAGCTCTACATGTATAATTATATACAGGAGATGCCCAGGTTATACCAGCTGTACATGTATAATTATATACAGGAGATGCCCAGGTTATACCAGCTCTACATGTATAATTATATACAGGAGATGCCCAGGTTATACCAGCTGTACATGTATAATTATATACAGGAGATGCCCAGGTTATACCAGCTCTACATGTATAATTATATACAGGAGATGCCCAGGTTATACCAGCTGTACATGTATAATTATATACAGGAGATGCCCAGGTTATACCAGCTCTACATGTATAATTATATACAGGAGATGCCCAGGTTATACCAGCTGTGAATATATAATTATATACAGGAGATGCCCAGGTTATACCAGCTGTACATGTATAATTATATACAGGAGATGCCCAGGATATACCAGCTCTACATGTATAATTATATACAGGAGATGCCCAGGTTATACCAGCTGTACATGTATAATTATATACAGGAGATGCCCAGGTTATACCAGCTCTACATGTATAATTATATACAGGAGATGCCCAGGTTATACCAGCTGTACATGTATAATTATATACAGGAGATGCCCAGGTTATACCAGCTCTACATGTATAATTATATACAGGAGATGCCCAGGTTATACCAGCTGTGAATATATAATTATATACAGGAGATGCCCAGGTTATACCGGCTGTACATATATAATTCTATACAGGAGATGCCCAGGTTATACCAGCTGTACATGTATAATTATATACAGGAGATGCCCAGGTTATACCAGCTCTACATGTATAATTATATACAGGAGATGCCCAGGTTATACCAGCTGTACATGTATAATTATATACAGGAGATGCCCAGGTTATACCAGCTCTACATGTATAATTATATACAGGAGATGCCCAGGTTATACCAGCTGTGAATATATAATTATATACAGGAGATGCCCAGGTTATACCAGCTGTA